>NC_073635.1:57293333-57596363 GCF_029407905.1 Bubalus kerabau
CCCCAAACACAGCAATCTAAACAAAATGAAAAGGCAGAGAAATATTCAGCATGTAAAGGAGCATGATAAATACCCACTAAACCAAAAAAAAAAAAAAAAAGAGTAGGAGATAGGGAGTCAACCTGAAAAAAAAGTATTCAGAATGATAGTCAAGATGATCCAAAATCTTGAAAACAAAATGGAGTTATAGATAAATAGACTAAGGATAAGGATTGAGAAGATGTAAGAAATGTTTAACAAGGACCTAGAAGAAATAAAGAATAGTCAATCAATAATGAATAATGCAATAACTGAGATCAAAAGTGCTCTGCAGGGAAACAACAGTAGAATAACTGAGGCAGAAGAGAGGATAAGTGAGGTGGAAGATAGAATGGTGGAAATAAATGAAGCATAGAGGAAAAAAGAAAAAAGAATTAAAAGAAATGAGGACAACCTCAGAGACCTCTGGGACAATGTTAAATGCCCAAGATTCAAATCATAGGTGTCCTAGAAGAAGACAAAAGGAAAGGGCATGAGAAAATACTTGAGGAGATAATAGTTGAAAACTTCCCTAAAATGAGGAAGGAAATAACCACCCAAGTCCAAGAAATCCAGAGAGTCCCAAACAGGATAAACCCAAGGCAAAACACCCCAAGACACATATTAATCAAACTAACAAAGATCAAACACAAAGAGCAAATATTAAAACAGCAAGGTAAAAACAACAGATAACACACAAGGGGATTCCCATAAGGATAACAGCTAATCTTTCAATAGAAACTCTTCAGGCCAGAAGGGAATGGCAGGACATACTTAAAATGATGAAAAAGAAAAACCTACAATCAGGATTACTGAATTCAGCAAGTATCTCATTCAAATATGAAGGAGTAATTAAAAGCTTTACAGGCAAGCAAAAGCTGAGAAAATTCAGCACCATCAAACAAGCTCTTCAACAAATGCTAAAGGATCTTCTCTAGACAGGAAACACAGAAAAGGTTTATAAAATTGAACCCAAAACAACAAAGTAAATGACAACGGGATCATACCTGTCAATAATTACCTTAAATGTAAATGGGTTGAATGCCCCAACTAAAATACCAAGACTGGCTGAATAGACACAAAACAAGACCCCTATAAATGCTGTCCACAAGAGACCCATCTCAAAACAAGGGACACATACAGACTGAAAGTGAAGGGCTGTAAAAATATATTTCATGCAAATGGAGACTGAAAGAAAGCAGGAGTAGCAATACTTATATTAGACAAAATAGACTTTGAAATAAAGACCATGAAAAGAGACCAAGAAAGACACTACATAATGATCAAAGGATCAATTCAAGAAGAAGATATAACAATTATAAATATACATGCACCCAGCATAGGAGCACCTCAATACTTAAGGCAAATACTAACAAGTGTGAATGGAAAAATTAACACTAACACAATAGTAGTGGGCGACTTTAATACCCCACTCACACCTATGGATAGATCAGCCAAACAGAAAATTAGCAAGGAAACACAAACTTTAAATAATACAATGGACCAGTCAGATGTAATTGATATCTATAGGACATTTCCCCTCAAAACAGTGACTTTAACCTTTTTCCCAAGTGCACATGGAACATTCACCAGAATAGGTCACATCCTGGGCCATAAATCTAGCCTTGGTAAATAAAAAAAAAAAAAAGAAAAAAAGAAATCATTTCAAGCATCTTTTCTGATCACAATGAGGTAGGATTAGATGTCAACTACAGGAGAAAAAAAAAAAAAACTATTAAAATGCAAACATATGGAGGCTAAACAACACACTTCTGAATAACCAACAGATCACTGAAGAAATCAGAAAGGAAATCAAAATATGCATAGAAACAAATGAAAATGAAAACATGACAACCCAAAAACCTATGAGAATCAGTAAAAGCAGTGCTAAGAGGAAGGTTCAAACCAATACAAGCTTACCTCAAGAAACAAGAGAAACATTAAATAAATAAACTAACTTTACACCTAAAGCAACAAGAAATAGAATAAATGAAGAACCCCAAAGTTAGTAGAAGGGAAAAAAATCATAAAAATCAGAGCAGAAATAAATGAAAAAGAAACAAAGGAGACAATAGAAAAAAAAATCAACAAAACTAAAAGCTGGCTCTTTGAAAAGATAAATAAAATAGAGAAACCATTATTCAGACTCATCAAGAAAAAAATGGAGAAGAATCAAATCAGTAAAATTAGAAATTAAAATGGAGAAATCACACAGACAACACAGAAATACAAAGTATCATAAGAGACTACTATCAGTGACTATATGCAAATAAAATGGACAACTTGGAAGAAATGGACAAATTCTTAGAAAAGTATAACCTTTCAAAACCAAACCAGGTAGAAATACAAAATCTTAACAGACCCATCACAAGCACAGAAATCAAAACTGTAATAAAACATCTTTCAACAAACAAAAACCCAGGACCAGATGGCTTCACAGGTGAATTCTACCAAAAATTTAGAGAAGAACTAACAACTATCGTACTCAAACTCTTCCAGAAAATTGCAGAGGAAGGTAAACTCCCAAACTCATTCATGAAGCGTCCATCACCCTAATACCAAAACCAGAGTAAGATGCCACAAAAAAAGAAATCAAGAAGCCAATATCACTGGTGAATATGCAAAAATCCTCAACAAAATTCTAGCAAACAGAATCCAACAACATATTATAAAGATCATACATCATGACAAAGTGGGTTTTATCCCAGGGATGCAAGGATTCTTCAATATTCACAAATCAATCAATGTGATACACCACATTAACAAATTGAGAAATAATACCATATGATTATCTCAGTAGATGCAGAGAAAGACTTTGAAAAAATTGAACACCAATTTATGATAAAAAATTCTCCAGAAAGCAGGCATATAAGGAACATAAATGGTAAAATAAAAGCCATTTACAATAAACCCACAGCAAACATTATCCTTAATGGCGAAAAATTGAAAGCATTTCCTCTAAAGTCAGGAACAAGATAAGGGTGCCCACTCTCACCAGTACTATTCAACATAGTTTTGGAAGTTTTAGTCACAGCAATCAGAGAAGAAAAAGAAATAAGAGGAATCCAGATTAGAAAAGAAGAAGTAAAACTCTATTTGCAGATGACATGATCCTCTATATAGAAAATCTTAAAGACACCATCAGAAAATTACTAGAGCTAATCAATGAATATAGTAAAGTTGCAGGATATAAAATTAACACACAGAAATCCCTTCCATTCCTATACCTTAACAATGAGAAAACAGAAAGAGAAATTAAGGACACAATCCCATTTACCATTGCAAAGAAAGGAGTAAAATACTTAGGAATAAATTTACCTAAAGAAACAAAAGATCTACGTATAGAAACCTATCAAACACTGATGAAAGCAATCAAAGATGACACAAATAGATGGAGAAATATACCATGTTAATGGTGCAGAAAAATCAATATAGTGAAAATGAGTATACTACCCAAAGCAATCTATAGATTCAATGCAATCTCTATCAAGCTATCAATGGTATTTTTCACAGAACTAGAACAAGTAATTTCACAATTTGTATGGAAATACAAAAACATCAAATAGCCAAAGCCATCTTGAGAAAGAAGAATGGAACTGGAGGAATCAACCTACCTGACTACAGACTACACTACAAAGCTACAGTCATCGAGACAGTATGCTACTGGCACAAAGACAGAAATATAGATCAATGGAACAAAGGAGAAAGTCTTGAGATGAATCCACATACCTACAGACACTTTATCTTTGACAAAGGAAAAAAAAAATACTATGGAGAAAAGACAGTCTCTTTAACAAGTGGTAAGAAGACTGGTCAATCACCTGTAAAAGAAGAAAACTTAAATGCTTTCTAACACCACACACAAAAGTCAACTCAAAATGGATTAAAGATCTAAATGTAAGACCAGAAACTATAAAACTCCTAGAGGAAAACATAGGGAGAACACTCACTGATATAAATCACAACAAGATTCTCTATGACCCACCTTCCAGAGTAATGGAAATAAAAGCAAAAATAAACAAATGGGACCTGATTAAACTTAAAAATTTTTGCACAATGAAAGAAACTATAAGCAAGATAAAAAGACAGCCTTAAGAAAGGGAGAAAATAATAGCAAATGAAACAACTGACAAAGACTTAATCTCCAAAATAGACAAGCAGCTCATGCAGCTCAATACCAGAAAAATAAACAACCCGATCACAAAATGGGCCAAAGAACTTAACAGACGTTTCTCCAAAGACATGCAGATGGCTAACACACACACACACACACACACACACACACACACAAGATGCTAAACATCAGTCATTATCAGAGAAATGCAAACCAAAACCACGATGAGGTACCATTTCCTGCCAGTCAGAATGGCTGCCATCAAAAAGTCTGCAAATAATAAATGTTAGAGAGGGTGTGGAGAAAAGGGAACCCTCTTACACTGTTGGTGGGAATGTAAACTAGTATAGCCACTATGGAGAACAGTGTGGAGAGTCCTTAAAAAACTAGGAACAGAACTTCCAAACAGCCCAGCAATCCCACTGCTAGATATATACACTGAGGAAACCAGAATTTAAAGAGATGCAGGTACCCCAATGTTCATCACAACACTGTTTACCATAACTAGGACATGGAAGCAACCTAGAAGTCCATCAGCAGACGAATGGATAAGAAAGGTGTGGTACATATACAAAATGGAATATTACTCAGCCATTAGAAAGAACACATTCAAATCAATTCTAATGAGGTGGATGAAACTGGAGTCTATTATACAGAGTGAAGTACGTCAGAAAGAAAAACACTAATACAAGATATTAACTCATATATATGGAATTTAGAAAGACAGTACTGATGACTCCATATGCAAGACAGAAAAAGAGACACAGATATAAAGAACAGACTTTTGGACTCTGTGGGAAAAGCTGAGGGTTGGATGATTTGAGAGAATAGCATTGAAACATTCATATTACCATATGTGAAACAGATAACCAGTTTAAGTTTGATTCATGAAACAGAGCACTCAAAGTTGGTGCCCTGGGACAACCCATAGGGATGGGATGCAGAGGGGTGTGGGAGGGGGGCTTGTGACAGGGGGACACATGTACACCCAGGCTGATTCATGCCAGTGTGTGGCAAAAATCATCAAAATATTGTAAAGTAATTAGCCTCCAATTAAAATATAAAAATAAAAAAAATAGTATGTCTTGAGATTTCCCTAATGGTCTAGTGGATTGGACTTCACCTTCCAGCACGTTGAGCATGGGTTAAATCCCTGGTCAGGGAGCTAAGGTCCTACATGCTTCATGGTCAAAAAATCAAAACAAAACAGAAGCAATATGAAACAAATTCAGTATTTTTAATTAAATATTTTGAATTGAATTAAAAATGGTCCACATAAAAAACTTTAAACATTAATATGTCATGATAATCAAATCTATTTTTTTCTTTAATTTACAAATAAAAATTAGGCATGCAGTCATGTGCATGCACAAATACAAACATATATACACTACAGATCCTTTCTGTATATTTAGAAGAAACTATTTTAAATGTTTAATATTTCTCTGTTTCATGCACTTTCCACTCTTCTTGATAAGATATAGTAATTTTACTTCTCAATAAATGCCAAAACATGACTCAGTAAAGTGATATTTCATGCATTTTAGAACTAGTACACTGTTTATTTTATTTGCACAGAATCATCCAATTACTATATAAGAAAAAAGTTTATCTCACTGTAAAATGCTCATGGGGAACAGAAAATGATGTGCTAGAGAAATCTTCCAGTACTCCATTTTAAAATGAATCACTTCAGGAATATCAGTTTCCCAATATGATTAAATAAAAAAATTAATTTAAAAATGTTTTAATTTAGCGTATTCAGAAAATAACTTCAGCATATAAATGTAATGATTATTAATGTTAGTTAAATAGTGGTAATATATAGTTTTATTAGTTATTTTTTTAAACTACTTCTAATTTAGGGGTTATAACTTCAGCTCAATAAAGGAAACTAATTACTAAATTGTGACGCTGCAAAAAAATTAAAAGATGTAACTTTAACACAAACTAAAACAGCAGTGACTTTTTCACAAAAATGTATCTATCACCATTGTTAGAGTTAAGAAGCATATCTGTAATAATGTGATTTGATGCTATGTCAAATACTTATATTTGAAATATATGGGAAAATCCATTAAAGAAAATAATTTCTCAGGCACACCATGATTCCTAAATTAATTATGATGGTTTGAATGACAACTACAAAGCTTTCTTTCTACAGTTCTGTAGCTATTTCATAAAACCTAAGAATGACAAAGACAAACACAATTACTCTTTTGAAAATAAATGTCAGCAAATCAAGGGACATGTGAATAAATTATTCTATGTTTAAAAATATACTTACAATTTACATTTGCTTGAACAAGCACCTTAATATAAAATTAATATAGTATAGCACTCATAGGTTTTATAAAAATATGAGTAATTATCTTAGTCTTACAATGTAGTAAAATTAACATTTGATTTCTTGTCTCAAAGTTACCTGAGGAAGTTGTATGAACAGATTCATTTATTCATCACAACATTTTTATGCAGTAAATATTGTTACTATGCTCGAAAATATAATGAAAATTAGGTATATAAAAAGAGTACATTCGGACTTCCATGGTAATACTGTGCTTAAGGCTCTATGCTTCCACTGCAAGAGGCACAGGTTAGATACTGCAGCCAAAAAAAAAAAAAAAAAAAAAAAGTACATCTTAAAAGTCACAGAGTTAGTACGCTATCTTTTCAGCAGTTTGAAACCTAATTTATCACACATTAAAATCTGAATTTTGCAAAACTGACCTTATTAATTTCTCCTCTGCAGTACTTATTTCTGTTTCATTTTCTGAAGTCTATTCTCCACTATAGGTGAGACAGATTTTAGTATGATAGTGTTAGTTGCTCAGTCATGTCTTACTCTTTGCAACTCCATGGACTGTAGCCCACCAGGCTCCTCTGTTCATGGAATTCTCCAGGCATGGGGAATGCAGGTGTGCCTGTGGCGGATTCATTTTGATGTTTGGCAAAACTAATACAATGTTGTAAAGTTTGAAAATAAAATAAAATTAAAAAAAAAAAGACTAAATGCTCAAGGAGGACGTGGGGCAGCAGAGGGATGGATTGAGAGTTTGGGGATTAACAGATGCAAGCAAACTGTATAGCACAGGGAATTGTATTCAATATCTTGTGATAAACCATAATTAAAAAGAATATGAAAAACAATGTATATAAATGTATAACTGAGTCACTTTGCTGTACAGTAGAAATTAACACAATATTTTCAATCAACTATCCTTCAATAAAATAAATTTGTAAAAAGGAAAAAACTAAAAAAAAAAAAAAAAGAATACTGGAATGGATAGCCATTCTCTTCTCCAAGGGATCTTCTCAACCCTAGGGATGGAACTCAAGCCTCCTTCATTGCAGGTGGATTCTTTATCATCTGAGCCACTTGGGAATCCCTTCAGTATGAAAATTCATGATAATATATTACATCCTGCTACTGAGAAGTTATATTTACCTGGAGTTATATTTAAAGACTTTAGTTCTGGTGAATATATATTATTTTCACTCATTCTATGTTCCAAGTCATATGCTTGGTAATGAAATATAAACAGGCATAGTTCCTTTCTCCTAAGATTTGATTGTCTGATAGGCAAGACATATACTCAAAATATAACTTCAATATAGTAAGATCAATAAGAAAAGAAACATTATTGAAATTAGATTATTAAAGGGAAAAACTAGGATGTTTTTGCTACCTAAACTTAAATAAACTGCTGAGATTTGGGGCCATTATTTCACCATAACCTAATATTAATAGAATATATAGTTTTAAAAGTCTCATCCTCTATCAACTGAATTAGCCTGGTGAGATTAAATATATTTTAAAATGTAACTCAGATATCAAAAAACATTTCTGTAAATTGCCAGATGGCAAACATTTTAGGCTTTGTGGAGCAAATGTATCTTGTTACATGTTCTTCTTCTTATTTTTATTAATAGACTTTAAATTTTTAGAATTGTAAGCATATAGTATAGAGTTCCAATATGTTCTTTGTACAACTGTACCAATTATTAACAATTTATATTAACATGTACATTTGTTATAATGAACAGATATTATCACACTATTATTAACATAAGGCCATAATTTGTTCACATATTCTTTTTTTTTTTTTTTGGTAACATATTCTTAGTCTTTTCCTATCATCCTTTCTATGTCCCCTGATCCTATCCAAGATTTGATATCACATTTACTTGTCACATCTTATTAAGCTCCTCTTGACTGTGGCAGTTTCTCAGACTTTTTTTGTTTTCCATGATTTTGAAAGTCTTGAGGTATTAGGAAATACGCCTCTCTAATGGAATTTGTCCAACATTTTTCTCATTATTAGACTAGAGATATGGGTTTGGGATGGAAGATCACAGAGGTAAAATGTCATTTTCTCATATTATTTCAAGGATACACACTAGCAACATGATTTATGGTTGTTAATATTGGCTTTGATCACCTAGATGAGGCAGTTTTTTTAAATTTCTCCATTGCAAAGTTGCTTATTTCCCTCATTTCTCTATACCCTTTAGAGGTAAGTCAGTGTACACAGCTCACATTTAGAAATAGAAAGTTATGATCCCTTCTTTTGCTTTCAAATAATATTTAAATATTTAAAATTCACTTTTAGTTCATATATAGTACATAAAGATGAAATAGTTTGGGATTGGTCTGAAAACAATAGTTTGCTGACTCTCAATCTAATTTGGTAATTATTTTTTCTATTTATCATCAATGACATGGATAGATATAATAATGCTATATAAATGTATTACTAAATACAAAATGTATTTCTAAAAGCATTTTTATCATTGATTTAATTGTATTTAGGGTTAGAATGTATTTTAACTAATTTTTTAAAATTTATAGTTTAATCATGCTTAATATGCTACAGGTATATGATATGGTATAGAGTGGAAGCTATGAATTTATATATTTTCCAGATCATTAAGCAAATACCCCAATGATATGTATTGAATGAACATTTTTACAGTAGAGTTAGGGTTTGAAATCCACTCTTGGTCCACAAAACAAAAAAACAAAAACACTCATCTTTGATTTGGCCCACATTACCTGCATTTTTTAATGACTGGATCAACAAGAAGATGGGCATACCATTTGTGAATAATATGTAAGATCTGAAAATCAGTATTATTTTGTTAAAGATATAATAAATTATCTCTCATAAATTATATATGATAAAAAATGTTTGCTAATATTTAGGCAAGTACTCAAGTAAAAAACTAAAATATAAAAAAACAAAATTTATAAGCCCTAAGACCCTTGAGAGTCCCTTGGACTGCAAAGAGATCCAACCAGTCCATTCTGAAGGAGATCAGCCCTGGATTTTCTTTGGAAGGAATGATGCTAAAGCTGAAACTCTAGTACTTTGACCACCTCATGCGAAGAGTTGACTCACTGGAAAAGACTCTGATGCTGGGAGGGATTGGGGCAGGAGGAGAAGGGGACGACAGAGGATGAGATGGCTGGATGGCATCACTGACTTGATGGACGTGTGTCTGAGTGAACTCTGGGAATTGGTGATGGACAGGGAGGCCTGGTGTGCTGCGATTCATGGGGTCGCAAGGAGTCACACACGACTGAGCGACTGAACTGAACTAAATATACTTTTTTTAAAAATGCATAAAATCCATTCATTTTTAGCTATTTAGTTCAGGGGTTTATCTCTCTATGTCTCTGTCTTTCTATCTATCTAGCTGTTTCAGCACTTGCAAATAAAATGTTAGACAGCATGATTTTGCAAGTCTTTAGTTTATAGCCTCAGTAGAAGCAAAAAGCTTTTGTAAAGATAAGGTTTATTTATTCAGGTACTATTTGAGTTTTGTGAAAGAAAGCACTATGGCAATTTTAAAACTATAATGGTAAAACAGAAATATAAGAATATTAATTAAGATATGTTTTGAGACAAAAATACATAAAACTTGATAAATGAAGAGGAAAAAGAACACATTTAAAATTTTATATCTATATTATACCTTAAACTTCTATTAGTTTCTATTAGTGTAAATAATACTAATGATGCCATTTTAAAATTTCTCACTCAGAAATATTGACTCCAGATGTTTGATATTATCACCTGTAAAACAGAACCAGTATCTCCTGCTGCTGCTACTCCTGCTGCTAAGTTGCTTCAGTCGTGTCTGACTCTGTGTGACCCCAGAGACGGCAGCCCACCAGGCTCCCCCATCCCTGGGATTCTCCAGGCAAGAACACTGGAGTGGGTTGTCATTTCCTTCTCCAATACATGAAAGTGAAAATTGAAAGTGAAGTCGCTCAGTTGTGTCTGACTCCTAGCGACCCCATGGACTGCAGCCTACCAGGCTCCTCCATCCATGGCATTTTCCAGGCAAGAGTACTGGTGTGGGGTGCCATTGCTTTCTCTAGTATCTCCTAGTCTACACAATTAGTTACATTGCAAAACACCTCTGAAGTTGATACCATCAACTCAGAACAACTTGGTGGCAAAGAGATCTTATAGTCATTGTCTGAAATTATCTTTAGACTTACAAACTCAAGCTCTCTGACCTTTCTCAACTCAAATATAACTTTAAAGTGAAAGTAAAGCCATTTACCCATTTATGGACCCAATTAATAATAGTAAGTTTTGAAAGCACAATATTCTTCACTTAATCTTCTTACAGAAAACTTAGAAGAATCAGAACTGGTAAAGATTAGGAGACTATCAAACTAATTCCCATCAAATTTATGGACGATGTAATTTGATGGTGATAGAAGGAGCCACAGACTGGATTCCATCCACCTTTATAGTTTTATATAACAGGTAATATTTCAACCTATTCCAAATAACTCCCACTTCTTAGAGTTCCCCGAGCATAGATCATTGACATTAGCATGAAGATTCCCTTATCAATGCTGTTATCAATAAAAATCTATCACTATAATTACATGAAGCAAAATAGACTTTAAATTTAAAGCTGTCTCTAAAGACAAAGAAGCTAATTATATGATAAATGATAAATTCAATAGAAAGTTGTAACAACTATAAACATATATGCTCCTAACATAAAAGCACCTAAATTATTAAGCAAACCTTACTAAATAGATCACCCAGACATAACAGCAACAAAGAAACAATTGACTTGAAAATATGCTCAACTTCACTAGTCAGCAGGAAATGCAAATTAAAACCACAATGAGATACTACTTCACATCTGTTGGAATGGCTAATATCAAAAAGACAAATGATAAGCATTGGCAAGGATGTGGAGAAACAGAAATGCTAATACACTGTTTGTGAGACTCTAAATTGATGCAATTATAATGGAAAACTATGCAGTTTAAAAATAAATAAAAAATAGACCTATGTTGCGATCCAGCAAACCCACTTCTGGGTAAATATCCATTGTAAGTGTTCTCATCACACACACACACATACACACACACACACACACACACACACACACATAGGTTCTATGTTAAATGAAGGATATTATTAATTACTTTGAATATGGATTATTTCAAAATGCACTGTACATCTTAAATCTGTACAAGTTTTATTCATCAATTACACTTCAATAAAGCTGGGGTGGGGGGAGTAAGAAAGCTAAAATATAGAGGATTAAGACCAAGAAAAGATGTTTCCTTAAAAAGACTGGTAAAGACTCTGCCTGCAGTGCAGGAGACCCAGGTTTGATCCCTAGTTCGGGAAAATCCCCTGGAGAAGGGAATGGCAACCCACTCCAGTATTCTTGACTGGAGAATTTCATGGACAGAGGTGCCTGACAGGCTACAGTCCATGGGGTTGCAAAGAGTTGGACATGGCTGAGCAACTAACAGTTTTAAAAAGACTAATAAGGTAGATGAAATCCAGGAAATACAGAATACTGCAAAAAATAAGCCTTACTCTCTGAGTTTGCTAAATGATGGAACCAATTCCAATTATTTTGTCCTTGAAAAACTCCCTTTTATGCTGTCTCCATCTCTGTGTTGTTATCATTACTGCTTCTGTCTATCTAGTTTTCAGGCACATGATAGAAATGCAATGTCCTACCATGCCATGTTTGTTGTTCGGTATGGCCATGTTGAAGGCAATGGCACCCCACTCCAGTACTCTTGCCTGGAAAATCCCATGGATGGAGGAGCCTGGTAGGCTGCAGTCCATGGGGTCGCTAAGAATCGGACACGACTGAGCGACTTCACTTTCACTTTTCACTTTCATGCATTAGAGAAGGAAATGGCAACCCACTCCAGTGTTCTTTCCTGGAGAATCCCAGGGGTGGTGGAGCCTGGTGGGCTGCCGTCTATGGGGTTGCACAGAGTCGGACATGACTGAAGCAACTTAGCAGCAGTAGCATCAGCATGGCCATGTTACTGGCTTTTTTTTTAATCAATTAAATATGAGTAGAAACAGCATTTGTCAATTTTAGGCGAAGATTTGGAGAGCCATTACATGATTCACCATATTTTTTTTTTACTACACAGAGATTGTAGAAGTATGTATCAGAAAAATTATATAAAACTTGAATACTAGGAAATAAGATTAAAAGGTGGACAGCATGTCCTTTCAATGACATATGATGGTGGAGTCCAAGGGCTTCTATGGGAACATATTAATTTTTTAAGAGTTTTTTATTTTATTTTATTAATTTATTTTTTATTGAAGGATAATTGCTTTATAATTTTTTTATTTTTAATTGGAGGATAATTGGTTTATGATATTGTGTTGGTTTTAGCTATACAACAATGTGAACCAGCCATTAGTATACATATGCTCTCTCTCTCTTGAACCTCTTTCCTACCCTCTACCCCATCCCACTCCTCTAGATTGTCACAGAGTACTGTTTTTTTTAAAGACAGTTTCACAGCTGTAAAAAATTCTGTCACTGAGACTTAAAATGACCTTTGAGGCCGCACTTAACAATTAGAAAGAAATAAGTTGAAAAACTACATGATCCCCAAAGAAAGCATATTTTCCAGTACCACCCACTTCAGATATGACTAAAAAAACTTGCCTTGCCAAAATTCTGAATATGTACCAAGTATGCTTTTTTCACTCTCCAGAATAACATATGGATATTTTGAATATTGAAGGGAAAAAAATTGTAGAAAATGATCAGAAATCCTGAGGAGGAAGGATTTTTTTTTTTAATAGGGGTGTGTGGGTGTTTAAAACATGGAGAGAAATATTGGCTCTCTGCCCTGACTTTTCACCTGCCACTGAATTTGTATAATCACTGTTTGCTCACATACCAGTGATGACACATACCACTATTGCAGGTATTTCATTGATATTGGACAGAAGACATAAAATTATGAGGAGGTGAAAAAAACAGGTAAAGACTGACCAGAATGGGTTTAATAGCAATCTGGATTTTCAAATCAGTGGGTAAATATGTCATATTTTAAATCCAACGCCTCATTTTAAATTGTTTTCATTAATAATTTTGGAAAAAATCATCTATGTCATGTTATTAAGTAAAAAAATAAAATTAAGATATTAAATTTCAAAGCCAGTTTTCTTTTATTACTTATTTGATCACATTGTTTTGCTATGTGAAATATTTTTCTGTTCCTGTGCCAAAATCACATAATTTTAAGCTTTTAAAGTAGTAATGCATTTAATTGATTGTGGTATAGTTATTCACTTATCATTTTCCTTCATAGAAATGTTTTAATTATTTGTACTGATTTATTCTTCCAAGTGAACTTTAGAAATGGTCACATTGTAAACATTTCTTTAGTATTATGTTTGAAATAGTAAATTTAGAATTTTTATAACATAAACAATCACGATATTACCAAGGTGGTAAAACTATGAAGGAAAATTAGAAGGTATGACAGTGATGTAAGAGCTTATTTAAAATTTAATCTGGAGGATAATATTTAAACTGATACTTAAAGGATTACTAACTTGCATGAATATTGATTTTTGTATTTTCACTATGTAAGTGGGCACTTTAGTGAATCTTATTTGTTGGTGTAATAGCTTTTCAATTGATTTCTCTAAGGTTTAAAGGTAGACTATTATGTCAACTACTGATAATGGAAATTTTCATCTCTTTTGATACAAATTATTGAAACTTCCAGGAAATAATTAAATCTTATCAGTAATAGTGGGCATCAACCTTTTACTCTTGCCTATAACTAGAGAAAGTCAAGTCATATCTCATTTGTGTGATGTATCTTCCAATACTACTTTTAATGAAAAGAATATATTCTGACTCCACATTATTTATAAGTTCATTAAAGATAGCATCTTATCCAAGATACATATGAAAGAGAATTTGGATTCAGGATTCTTAAAATGCAGGTAATAACCATGTACTTATTATGTGAAGAAAAGCTGTTACTTTTCTTGTTTTAATATTCTTACTGATAAGTTAAACATGCTATTCAAAATATATTAAACATCTCTGAAACAAACATTTTTTCCCCTATTGTATAAACTGTACAAATTTTCTCACAACCAAATGAATGTAAGATGATCATGATGAATTTGTACCCTGTCCTATATTCATACAAGACTCATCTTTAAATATTTGAAACAGTCATATTTTGTATTATATTTTTAATTTTACAAAAAAATTTTATCTGATTTGGGGTTACTATTTAAAATTCATAGCATTAATATTTTCTGTTTTAGAAAGTATATGGGTCTATTAAAGACAGTGGCAAGTACAGAACATTCGTATTATTGTGATAGGTGGCAGCGTATCTTGTGCAATCTATTATACATATTGTGCATGCTTAGTTGCTCAGTTGTGTCCAACTCTTTGTGACCCTTTGGATTGTAGTTGCCAGCTTTCTCTGTCCACAGAATTTTTCAGGCAAAAATATGAAAAATATATACTTAAATCTGTTTTGTACTTACTCATTAATATCATGCATGACATGTATTCACTCTTAGAAACAATTCTTGACCAGTCAAATTTATTCAGTGGAGACTTCTGGAATAAATTCACATAGCATTTGAGAGGTTTTAGTAAGATATAAATATTACCTAGAATTGATGGTTTTTAAAGCTAACAGATATCAACCATCATTTATCAGATTTATACCTCATCCTGACACTTGGTTCATATTTTTAAATTAATTTATAATTCCAATTAGTTTACAATTCCTGAAAAATTCTGTATTATTTTCTCAGATTTCAATACTAGTACATACAGAGTGATTATCCATGTACATGTTTCATAAGAAGGCATTGATTTCAGAACATAATAGAACATGAGCAAGGATCACTGATCTTTTCAATATGTTTCTTTTCTGTCAATCAAGTGTGTTTTATTACAGATAATCTAGGTTATGCTATGGAAACACTTTCTATAAACTCTCAGTGGATTAAGTATTCATTTCTATTCCACACTGCAAGTCCCATGTAGGAACTGTGGGCCATAGTTGAGATGGTCCTTTATTATATGAAGTCATCTAGAGACTCAGATTCATTATGGTAACAGCATCTCAATAAGTGACCTCAGAATACACTGTGTCAGAGGGAAAATAAAACTTCAGAGTAGCATACAATCACTCTGCCTCTTATTTCATTGGTCAGGCTTGTCACATGTCAATTCTGAGCTGGAGTGCAAAAGGACTGGTTAACGTAAGGTGTCAGATTATTTGTCAAACATTAATTTTATTAATGTTTTTGTTGCCAAATACCACTTTGTTTCTGTTTTTGCACGTTTTATTTTTTAAGACATCAACCATCCCTACAGGAAACAACCTAACAATCCATTCAGTCACAGTATCCAGTTCAAATTCCAAAATGCCTGTGTTCTGTGAAGTAATTTCAACAACAGGTTTAATTGCAGTGGCTCTTAATTTGAAAAAACAGTCAAACAATAAACTAAAGGACATACACATTCCTAATAGTCAGTGGTGAAATAAGCTCGGGACATCTATCTGCAGTAAATTCTTCTTATCTGAAAGGAAGAAGTAACTCTGAACAGTAACAGGATTGTAATATTTGTGAAATCCTGCTGAACAGACATTGTGAACAGGCTCTACAATAAACAGTGTTCGGTTCAGTTCAGTTCAGTTCAGTTCAGTCGCTCAGTCATGTCCGACTCTTTGCGACCCCATGAATTGCAGCATGCCACGCCTCCCTGTCCATCACCAACTCCCAGAGTTCACTCAGACTCACGCCCATCGAGTCAGTGATGCCATCCAGCCATCTCATCCTCTGGCGTCCCCTTCTCCTTCTGCCCTCAATCCCTCCCAGCATCAGAGTCTTTTCCAATGAGTCAGCTCTTCGCATGAGGTGGCCAAAGTACTGGAGTTTCAGCTTTAGCATCATTCCCTCCAAAGAAATCAGAGGGCTGATCTCCTTCAAAATGGACTGGCTGGATCTCCCTGCAGGCCAAGGGACTCTCAAGAATCTTCTCCAACACCACAGTTCAAAAGCATCAATTCTTTGGCACTCAGCCTTCTTCACAGTCCAACTCTCACATCCATACATGACCACAGGAAAAACCATAGCCTTGACTAGACGGACCTTTGTTGGCAAAGTAATGTCTCTGCTTTTGAATATGCTATCTAGGTTGGTCATAACTTTCCTTCCAAGGAAGGAGTAAGCGTCTTTTAATTTCATGGCTGCAATCCCTATCTGCAGTGATTTTGGAGCCCCCAAAAATAAAGTCTGACACTGTTTCCACTGTTTCCCCATCTATTTCCCACGAAGTGATGGGACCAGATGCCATGATCTTCATTTTCTGAATGTTGAGCTTTAAGCCAACTTTTTCACTCTCCACTTTCACTTTCATCAAGAGGCTTTTGAGTTCCTTTTCACTTTCTGCCGTAAGGGTGGTGTCATCTGCATATCTGAGGTTATTGATATATCTCCCGGCAATCTTGATTCCAGCTTGTGTTTCTTCCAGTCCAGTGTTTTTCATGATGTACTCTGCATATAAGTTAAATAAACAGGGTGACAATATACAGCCTTAACATACTCCTTTCCTATTTGGAACCAGTCTGTTGTTCCATGTCCAGTTCTAACTGTTGCTTCCTGACCTGCATACAGATTTCTCAAGAGGCAGATCAAGTGGTCTGGTATTCCCATCTCTTTCAGAATTTTCCACAGTTTATTGTGATCCACACAGTCACAGGCTTTGGCATAGTCAATAAAGCAGAAATAGATGTTTTTCTGGAACTCTCTTGCTTTTTCCATGATCCAGCGGATGTTGGCAATTTGATCTCTGGTTCCTCTGCCTTTTCTAAAACCAAATTGAACATCAGGAAGTTCATAGTTCATGTATAAACAGTGTTGGTGAATATTAATTGATTAGATCCTGATTCTGCTATATAGGATCTGTTCCATGGTGAATTGTTTTCTATGATGCTACCCTGCATTCAGGCAGATACTTCTTTTTCTTTTTAGCTTCTGATGAGGGTATGAGCCTATCCTAGACTTGGTCAAATTTTTAAACTCATGACCAATTAAAGAATTTGAGGGAAGGAGCAAAAGTCTCAAATAGTAACAGCATTTTTGGTTTGATTATTGTTATCTCAGGTTTGTACTTGCTTTAGCAATATTACTTTCTCAAAACTGAGTAAAATTTTTATGTATTTGCTGTTAGCCCATTGTGTATGTTAGAAAATATTCAAACATAATTCTCAAGGTATAATTTCATATTGAGATATATTATTTTGCATATTTTATATCTGAATACATATACATATACATATATATATATATAAACATACACACATATATATGTGTGTATATAAATGTGCTGTGTATATACTCTCATGTTGAAATCTTGGGCTTCTGGGCAAAAGTTATAGCCCAATTTTCTCAAAATCTGTTAATCTGATTCTGAGGTTTAACTTTCCTTCATATCCTTAATCTGATCTTTGCCCCTGAGGCCCTTGAATCCTGAGAATTTTTTTAAATAAATGGGAAGACTACACTCTTTTATCTTTGCCAAAATGCTTAGTTTTGATATGATGTTGCCTCTCAAAATCTTTATCAATTATCTCCTATGGTTTGAGCTTCATAGCATCAAGATCCAAAGTTCCAGAATATTTTTACTTCCTTTCATTTCTGCTTTTCATCAAATTCTTTCCTTATCTTATCTCTTTCTGGTAATACTTGATAAAATTCAGTCAGTAACAACCAAAAACCCTAATACAGTTTTTTTTTTTATTTAACCACTTCCCCTAGAACTATAAAATAATAGGACATGCAATCAGCCTTGCAAGATTTTTCAGAGATGTGATGTCATCAAATATTCTTCTACTATTTAAAAGTGACATCTATCCAGCCTTTGCTAGTTGTTTCCTCCACTTCCAACTTATAAGCTTGTTAAACATTTTAGATTTGTTGAAATGGCACTCTACTCCACAAACTATTATCTGTATTAGAAAGGCCGTGCCAGATTATGCTGCAATATCAAAGAAATCCAAAGCATTAGTGGTTTTAAAAACACACATTTTGCTTAGTCTCCATGTCCAACTCAGGTCAGTGGTTGAGCTGTGTTCTACACAGTTACTCAAAGTACAAGGCTGTATGAGGCTCCAAGTTGTAATATCACCATGTCACTTCTAAAAGTGAATAGGAGAGTGTTGAAGAAAGAGACCCAGAAGGTCATAAAATGACTTTTCCTCGCTTTATTGGTCACTACTTGTTAGATAGTGTTAAAGACAACCTTACCATTCCTCTCAGACAAAAATTTAGACTGGTTTCTTCCTGCCTCTAAGCACTGTGCTGTGTGCTGAGCTTAGTCACTCAGTTGTGTCTGACTCTTTGCGACCCCATGGACTGTCAGGCTCCTCTGTCCATGGGGATTCTCCAGGCAAGAACACTGGAGTGGGTTGCCATGCCCTCCTCCAGGGGATCTTCCAAAGACAGGGATTGAAATGAGGTCTCCTGCATTGCAGGCAGACTCTTTACAATCTGAGCCACCAGGGAAGTCTGGCTCTAAGCCTTGGACCTCTCCAAAAGAGATTATTTATTTCAGAATTCTTATAGTTGTAAATTTTCACTCTGCCTTTTCAAAATGTAAAATTTTTTAAAGGCACATTTAACCCAGGACTGTCTTTCTCCAGGAGCTGGGAGCCATTCCTTTGAAATGTGATACTCAAAGACAATACCGACCCTACCTTGAGGTAGAAAATGCTAGGCAGTCAGTGAAGGATTTTAAGACCTAGGTCTTGTTTTCAATCAACATCCTGCTCCATTTACCTAGAGTTATACACTTTGTCCCAAATTCCTGGAATATGTCCTTGGGGTTCCCTAGTGGCTCAGATGGTAAAGTATCTGCCTGCAATGCAGGAGATCTGGGTTTGGTCCCTGGGTTGAGAAGATCCCCTGGAGAAGGGCATGGCAACCCACTCCAGAGTTCTTGCCTGGAGAATCCCATGGACAAAGAGCCTAGCAGGCTACAGTCCATAGGGTCACAGTCAGTCAGACAGGACTGAAGTGATTTAGCACTCATGTATGTCTTTAGTCTGATAAATCATCAGCACTCAGATCCAGGAAGAGCAGTAGTTAACCTCTGTTCCATATACCTAGAGAAAAACAACTGGTGATCAATAATCTTTAGCCCATACAGCTGCTCCATTGTAAAATGGCTAGGGGGCATGAAAAAGGTGGCAACTTAATCCAAGAATCAAGAGAAGCCATAAAGACGTTATGTTAAACATTTTGAAATTTAAACTGATTGGTTAAAAAGGGCATATTTTAGGGACAGGAGCCAACCAAAAATGTACAAATTAATACTGATAAGGATATAAACTGCTCTAAGATTTTGGGGGGACACTTTAGCCCCTCTCAGTGCCTATGCTGAGGGCTTTGCACTTTCTTTCTCTTTAATAAATCCTATTTGTTTGCTGCCATAAGTGTTTGCAGGTTTGTTAAGTTCAGTCTTTGACTCTGAAAACAAGAACTTGGATTCCCTTTCAACCTCTCAGTCTACCTGGGGGCTGGGAAAGGGGAACAGGGAAGAAGCAAAAGACCAATTTAAGAAACAGACTTGCTCCAACTTATAAAATTGCCTCTTGGTACAGTAAGAGGATGTTTATCTTTCTTTGGATCAAACTAATTAGCAAACACAATTGGCTTAAAATCCCTCTGCCCTAGCTTTTAAAATCTCTCCAGCCCCCTTTTCAGTCGAGTTGAGCTAAGACTGAGTTTAGGATTCTCTCTCTATTGAAAGAGCCTTGAATAAAGTCTTGCCGATTTAACTTTGGGGGAATATTTGCCTTGACAATGGAAGCTAGAAATTGTAAGGAGGATGGAAAAAAATAGAAGAACAAGATAAGTATTCAACAGGAAATCAATCCTGAATATTCACTGGAAAGACTGATAATAAAGTTCCAATACTTTAGGGCCAGGAGCTAGCACGGGAGTTCCCACCCATGACAAGGTCATGTGGGAGAGCCCTGATGGGCAAGGTGAGTCAGGGCTTGAGGGCCCCCCGTGAATCTGCCTGAGCATCTACCCCAAAACCAGAATCTGTCTGTTTTACTATTTCACGACTTCCACCAACTCTTCTGACATTAATGGGGGGCTATCCCCGACCACCTTTCTCTGAAGAAAATCAACTTTAGAGCTCTAGTTAATATGTCTCCTGGGCACAATAGGAGTGTTTCAACTCAAACCCCTCTGATGACTTTCTAGCTTGCCTGACAGGTTTGTTTGGACTCCTGCAGCTACGCATGTGATTGTTCACAGCCTCCCAACCACAAGAGGCATGGGAAGCTTAAGATATTCTAACAATGCAGAGCTTCTCAGAGATTTAAAATTGCTAGAATAGAACTAGTAGAGGATTTCCTTGTTGACCTAATGCTTGCTGCCAAGTTTCCATATCCCTTATGTACTGTGTCCCTGGGAGTGTATTGATTAATATAGTTGGTGTATAGAAATGTAAGTAGTAGCTTTAATGTTTGTAACCTTGGACCCTTGAGTTAATTCTTTTATTGTTATAGCCCACCACACTTTTGCCCTATAGGAATGCAACTTTATCTAATGCTTTCAGAGGGTGGCACCTGACTTTAGAATAATCACCTTTAGAGAAAGTAAGTTTTCTGATTGACTAACCATTATTCAGAAGAAAGGGTCATAAAATGTTAACAGGCCTCCTGGCCAGAAGATGATGTAAATCACCTAAAGCCTTTGCATATGATAAGTTTGCAGAAAGAAAGCCTGGCTTCAATGAGTCAAGGACTGCTAACCTTACATGCCTCTACACCCCCTATTATCTTCTATGCACAACTTAAGGTATAAAAACTACTTTGGAAAATAAAGTTGTGGACCTTGCTCATCAGGCTTGGTCTCCCCATGTCATTCTTTCTTGTTTCCTTTTCTCTCCTTTTCTTCTCTGTTCTTCGTTCAGGATGACTAATTTGGAGCATGGGGGCCCTCTGAGACCACTTATTTGCCTGGGCTTCTAAGACCCACTCGAGAAGGTGCCTAAGGTGGGGCACTTTCCACGATTTGAGAGGGTGCCTGTGGCCTCTGTGGCCAGTGCAAACCTGATGTCACAGGTTTTATTGGCTTTCTGCGTAAACCAGTTAGTTCAAGCCTCTGTCTTTCTCCGCTTTGCTATCCTTTTGCCAACGCCATCCTCCCGAGGGAATCCCTGGATCCAACTGGGGCTGGACCCTGGTACTTTAGCCACCTGATGTAAAGAGTTGAGTCATTTGAAAAGACCCAGATGCTGGGGAAGTTTGAGGATAAGAGAAGAGGGGGACAGAGTGTGAGATGGTTGGATGACATCACCAACTCAATGGACATGAATTTGAGGAAACTATCTCCCAGGGTTTGTTCAAATTCATGTCCACTGAGTTGGTGATGCCATCTAAACATCTCATCCTCTACCACCCCCTTCTTTTGTGGTCTTCCCTGTTGGCTCAGTGGTAATGAACCTGCCTGGCAATGCATGGTACACAGGTTCAATTCCTGGGTACAGAAGATCCCATGGAAAAGGAAATGGCAACCCACTCCAGTATTCTTACCTGGAAAATTCTATGGACAGAGGAGCCTAGTGGACTACAGTCCATGGGGTAGAAAAATAATTGGACACGACTTAGTGACTAAACACCAACAACAGGGAGATATTAGAGGACAGAGGAGCCTTGTGTGTTATAGTCCATGATGTTGCAAAAGTTGGACATGACTTAACAACTGAATAAAACAACAATAATGTGTGATTTAGTAATATTTGTCCTCTTGATTATGGTAGAAAAATCCTTAGTCATTACTTCTTCAACATTACTTATTCCTGGTGTGACAATGTTTCTTAGCTTTCATATTTGCTCAATATCACTTCTAATCTAGTTTTTTGTTAGTTTTTTTTTTTTGATAAGCTGTATTATGAACAATAATTTAAAAACAAAGCATTTTAATATATAGACCTCCAATTTGTTTTTCTAGATTCTATCAATATCTAATCTGGTATCTTGTGATAACAAGCAATGGATTCATAAACAGTTAAGAATTTAAATATGAAAGAACAGTACCACTAGCTAGCCTTCTTTTTCATACCATTTTATGATGTAAAGAAACTAGAATCTCACTTTCAAAAGCTGTGTATTGGGTTGTTCTCTGATAAAAGTAAATTTGGGCTTCCCTCGTGGCTCTTATCAGAGAAGGCAATGGCACCCCACTCCAATACTCTTGCCTGGAAAATGCCATGGACGGAGGAGCCTGGTGGGCTGAAGTCCATGAGGTTGCTAAGAGTTGGACACGACTGAGCAACTTCACTTTCAATTTTCACTTTCATGCATTGGAGAAGGAAATGGCAACCCACTCCAGTGTTCTTGCCTGGAGAATCCCAGGGATGGCGGAGCCTGGTGGGCTGCCGTCTGTGGGGTCACACAGAGTCAGACACGACTGAAGTGACTTAGCAGCAGCAGCAGCAGTGTGGCTCTTATGGTAAAGAATTTGTCTGTGATGTGGTAAATTCACTTGGAAAGAGAAGAAACAGAATTCATCCCTTCACCAACTGCATTTTTTTTTTTAATTGAAAAATGGTTGACACATTATTATATTAGTTTCAGGTAGACTATATAATAATTTGATATTTCTATACATTATGAAATGATTAACACAAAAAGATCTAGTAACCATCTGTCCCCATACAGTTATTACTATATTACTGACCACATTCCCTGTGCTGAATATTACATCCCTATGACTTATTTGAAAGCAGAAGTTGGTATCTCTTAATCTCTTCAGCTGTTTCACCCACTCTCTCACTACTTCCTTTCAGAAAACATCTATTTTTTTCTCTGTGTATGTCTGTTTTTCTTTTGTTTGTTTTGATTTTTATATTCCTCATATAAGTGAGATCCTATGACATTTTTTAATACCCTCTTGATTCATCCATGTTGTCACGTGGCAAAATTCTTTTTCTGTCCTGTTTAATGGCTGAATAATAATCACATATGTGTGTGTGTGTGTCTATGCCATATCTTCTTTATCCATGCAAATATGGATGGACACTTAGAATGCTTCCATAACTTGGTCATTGTAAAAGCTGCAGTAAACATTGGAGTTTTGCTTTCTTTAGGTATATATCCAGAAGTGAAATAGCTGGATCATATGCAAGCTCTACTTTTAGTTTTTAGAGGAAATCCTATACTGTTGTTCATGATGGCTACAATTTTCAATCCCATCAATAGTACAGACGGGTTCCCTTGCTGTCCACGTTCTTGCCAACACTTATTATTTGTGGGTTTTTTTTTTTTTTTTTGGTTTGGTTGGTTGATTGGTTGGTTTTTTTGATGATAACCATTCTGATAGCCAGGTGTACAGGAGTATCTCATTGTCATTTTGACATGCATTTCCTTGATCATTAGTGATGTTGAGCATTTTTTCACGTGTTGGTTGGCCATCTATTTCTGTGTATAAATGCTCAGGTCATCTGTCCATTTTTAGCCCAATTGGTTGTTTCTGATAGTGAGTTATATCAGTTCTTTGTATATTTTATTAAACCTTTATTGGATATATCATTTGTAAAAGAGTCTTCTATTCAGTAGCTGGCTTTTTCATTTTGCTGACAGTCTTCACTGTGCAAAACCTTTTTAGTTTGATGTAGTTTGATGCAGTCCCATTTGTTTATTTGTTCTTGTTTCCCTTGCTTGAGGAGACAGATCCAAAACCATATTGCCACACCAATGTCAAAGAGCATAATATTTTTTAAAATGAGTTTTGTAATTTTAGACCTTACATTAAAGTCTCTCATCCATTTTGAATTTATTTTGGTATAGTATAAGAAAGTAGTCCAGTTTTCCCAACATTATTTATTGAAGAGGCTGTGTTTCTCCATTGTATATTCTTGCCTCTTTTGTCATCAATTTATTTCCCATATAAGTAGGGGTTCATTTATGGGGTGTCTATTTTATTCCTTTGATCTCTGTTTTTTTGTTTTGTTTTTTTTTTGTGTGTGTGTGTGTGCCTGTCTCATGATATTTTGAGTCTGAGGTCAGGGAATGTGCTACCTCCAACTTTGTTCTTTCTGAAAGATTTATTTTGCCATTCAGGGTCTTTAGAGGGTTTTTGGTCTGTTTGTTTTTTCTCTTTATTTGGTGTTTTTATCTGGTTTTGATATGAGGGTGATGCAGGCCTCACAGAGTGAGTTCAAAAGGATTCCTGTCTTTTCAATTGTTTGGAATAATTTGAGAAGGATGGGTGCTAAAACTTCTTTAAACAGATGTTAGCACATCTTTAGATCTTAGGTAGAATTCACCTGTGGAACTACCTGGTGCTAGACTTTTGTTGTTGTTGTTTCAATTACAATCCAATTTCATTACTGGTACTTGGTCTGTTCGTATTTTCTATTTCTTCCTGATTCAGTCATTGGAATTGTACATTTCTAGGCTTTTATTAATTTCTTCCAGGCTGTCTATTTGTTTAGCACATAAATACTCTTAGTAATCCCTTATGATCCTTTGTATTTCTGTGGTGTCATCTGTGACTTTTTTCTCTTTCATTTCTGATTTATTTGGGCTCTCTCTGTTTTATTGATGAGTCTGACTAAAGGTCTATCAATTTTCTTTATCTTCTGAAAGAATCAGTTCTTAGTTTCATTTTTTAATATGTCTTTTTAGTCTCTATTTCATTCATTTCTGCTCTGATCTTTATTATTTAATTCCTTCTATTAACTTTGGGTTTTGCCTGTTCTTCTGGTTTCTTTAGGGGCAAGGTTAAATTGTTTATTTGAAATTTTTCTTATTCCAAACCCTCTTAGAACTGCTTTTGCTGCATCCCGTAGATTCTGAGTCCAATTTCATTTGTCTCTAGATTAAAAAAAAAAAAAATTTGATTTCTTCAGTGACCTACGGGTAATTTGGTAACATGTCATTTAACTTCCTGTGCTTGTGTTTTTTCCAGTTTCTTCTTGTAGTTGATTTCTTCCCTCATACCACTGTAGTTAGAAAAGAGATACTTGATACAATTTTAATCTTTTTCTGTTTATTGAGATTTCTTTTGTATCCCAGCATGTGCTATATCCTGTGCTGAATTTTAGTACTTTTATGATTACTGCTTTTATTCCTCTGTATTCTGCTGCTTTTGGATGGAATGTTCTATAGAAAACGATTAAGTTGATCTGGTAAAATATGTCCTTTAAGGCAAGTGTTTCCTTATTGATTTTCTGCCTGGATTTTCTGTCCATTGATATAAGTGGGGTGTTAAAGTCCCCTGCTATTATTGTGCTGGTATCAACTTCACCTATAAGTGTATGATATAAATTAAACACTTTTTATTCAGCAAATGTGTTTTTCCACTGATTCATGGCACTTTTCTTTTGTAATAAATATTTTCAGCAGGAATGATCTCAAATAAAGGAAACAGATTTTAATGAATACTGCATATGCACTTCATTAAAAGTTTATTCTGAATTGCTGACTTAATAAATATCTGATAACTTTGCCATTTATGAATAGGACTACAATAGTAACTATGGGAGACAAATGTGATGAGGCATTTTCAAAGTCTTCAAATTTTGATGTTATTTTAGGAAGATCATTAACATATAACAAACATATAGTAACACAGACAACTTTAGAATATGCATTTAAATATCACTTTTGTGAAACGTGAGTTTGCTGAGATAAGAAGACTATCCTCTAAACAAGATTCTCCAGGTAGTTCTTATCAACAGTGTAGGAGAGTTTCTGAGTTCCTTTTAAATCATTGTTTGTTTGCTTTTTGATACTGTTTATTCTATTCTTAAAGCATTTACAATGATTTAGGTTATGTGTTTGACATTTGAGTTACCTTTTAAACACTGTTTAATCAGGCAGTCCCTATGAATATCCCTTGTGCAGTCATTCTCATAATGATGTTGTCTTCTAGTATTGGTGCTGATGATGCTGTGATAGAGCATTCACAACTAAATATTAAAGCTTAGTTCACAGTAGGCTATGTTTTTAGTATTTTTATGATGATCAGATTATTCTTGAAAGAAAATTATTATTGAATAATACATCCATTAGAATTATTGCTAAATTTCAAGAGATGTGTTACATGGAAAAATGAAAGTGAAAGTTGCTCAGTTGTGTCTGACTCTTTGTGACCCCATGGACTATACAGTCAATGGAATTCTCCAGGTCAGAATACTGGAGTGGCCAGCCTTTCCCTTCTCCAGGGGATCTTCCCAACCCAGGAATCGAACCCAGGTCTCCCACATTGCAGGTGGATTCTTTACCAGCTGAGCCACAAGGGAAGCCCTGTGTTATATTGCTGCTTCTCAAATTGGGTCCTTCTTTCTAATACAGACCTAAGAACATGACAACACTTGGTAAATGTTTATTAAATAAATGGATGGATGAATAAATGAATAAATGTAATACTTGAAGACAAAACATATTATTTTATTGGTCTATCAATATTACTGTAGAAATAAAATGCAAATAACCTTTGAACTGTTCATTTAATCTGGAACAATTCAAGCATTCATGTATGATACATGCATTTTAAAATTTCTAAATCTGTTGTATAACTTTTTAAATTTATAAAGAATTCCTTATTATATGTTTGTTTAAGAATAAAGCCAAATAGTTTACAAAGTTAATCTTCAATGTTTTAATGTGATTAAATTTTTATTTGCTTATATTTTATGAATATTATTGGGAAAATAAATACATTTATCCATTTACTCAGATATTAAACAATATTCATTATGGGGTGTATAAGTAATCCATTGAAAAAGACATAAAAGTACTCACTCAAAATAAGCTTATATTTTGAGAAACAAAGTAGAATAAAATATTTTCCAATAGTGAGAAGTGCTCTTAAGAGCCTAAAGCATTGTCTCCAAAAGAGAATGAAGAAATCATAATTTAGAGTAGCCAGAAAAAAATAAAATAAAAACGTTTGAATTAGAGAGCATTTGAGCTAGACTAAAATAATAGGAAGAAAAGTATCCAATCATCAGCGAGAATAGCAAGTGCACATTTTTAAAACAGAGGAAATAAATGCTTGGAATATTTGAAGGATAAAATAATGCTACCTGTGGTTTCTGTCTGAAGAATGGATTATAAGAGGAACATATAGAGTAGGAGAAAGGTTAGGATACTACTGCAATTGCCCAGTCAAAAGGAAATGGTGGCTAGTTATGGATGACAGCTGAGTTAATTTTTATATTTATGAGATATGGTATATATTTCAATAATATAGCAAACAGAATTAGCTGATAATTTGAATGGTGGAAAGATAAAGTTTAAGAAACAAAGATAACCTCAAGATTTTTAATTTGAACAACTGCTCCATGGGATAGACTTATTTTCCTATTTCCTTCATCCTCATTTCTCTTTCATTTTCTGTCTCTCTCTTTCTTTTTTTTTTTTTTTTTCTCTTAATACATGGGAGTCAGTAAATGATGAATTTATGCCTATTGGGGAAAAAAAAGAGTAAGTTTCTGGAATACTACATTAGTACACAGAAAATTTTGACATTCAACTTCCTTGGGCAGATTGACTTTTGATAAGTACAGTGATTCTTTTCTTTTCCCTCAAAAGGTCTGGTATGGATTTAGGTAAGTTGATAAATTTGATATAGAAGATGAAATACTTTGTGAACATTTGTACATCTTTCCTCAGAAAACAATTATTTGAAACATGGAAATATATACAGAGACACTACTTTTAGCTTCTCAAAAATTCATCTCTATTCTTATTTTCTACTTGTCACATATTATCATTCACATTTTTTATTTTTTGACTTGTCACCATTTGTTTTCTCTTATCAGATGATTTAGATAAAAAAAAAGTTTCCAGGCACAGGGAATAGCATTCCTTTAATTGTTGCCCAAATATACAATATCCTGACTTGATATATGCTAACTAATAGTCATTTAAGAAGTTCAGAGATATATAGAGACGTAAACTACATTAAATATAAACACCCTTTTCCAACAACACAAGAGAAGACTCTATACATGGACATCACCAGATGGTCAACACCGAAATCAGATTGATTATATTCTTTGCAGCCAAAGATGGAGAAGCTCTATACAATCAGCAAAAACAAGACCATGAGCTGACTGTGGCTCAGACCATGAACTCCTTATTGCCAAATTCAGACTTAAATTGAAGAAAGTAGGGAAAACCACTAAACCATTCAGATATGACCTAAATCAAATCCCTTATGATTATACGGTGGAAATGAGAAATAGATTTAAGGGCCTAGATCTGATAGATAGAGTGCCTGATGAACTATGGAATGAGGTTTGTGACATTGTACAGGAGACAGGGATCAAGACCGTCTCCATGGAAAAGAAATGCAAAAAAGCAAAATGGCTGTCTGGGGAGGCCTTACAAATATCTGTGAAAAAAAGAGAAGCGAAAGCAAAGGAGAAAAGGAAAGATATAAACATCTGAATGCAGAGTTCCAAAGAATAGCAAGAAGAGATAAGAAAGCCTTCTTCAGAGATCAATGCAAAGAAATAGAGGAAAACAACAGAATGGGAAAGACTAGAGATCTCTTCAAGAAAATTAGAGATACCAAAGGAACATTTCATGCAAAGATGGGCTCAATAAAGGACAGAAATGGTATGGACCTAACAGAAGCAGAAGATATTAAGAAGAGGTGGCAAGAATACACAGAGAAACTGTACAAAAAAGATCTTCACGACCCAGATAATCACGATGGTGTGTTCACAGACCTAGAGCCAGACATCCTGGAATGTGAAGTCAAGTGGGCCTTAGAAAGCATCACTACAAACAAAGCTAGTGGAGGTCATGGAATTCCAGTTGAGCTATTTCAAATTCTGAAAGATGATGGTGTGAAAGTGTTGCACTCAATATGCCAGCAAATTTGAAAAACTCAGCAGTGGCCACAGGACTGGAAAAGGTCAGTTTTCATTCCAATCCCATAGAAAGGCAATGCCAAAGAATGCTCAAACTACTGCACAATTGCACTCATCTCACAGGCTAGTAAAGTAATGCTCAAAATTCTCCAGGCCAGGCTTTAGCAAAACGTGAACCGTGAACTTCCTGATGTTCAAGCTGGTTTTAGAAAAGGCAGAGGAACCAGAGATCAAATTGCCAACATCTGCTGGGTCATGGAAAAGGCAAGAGAGTTCCAGAAAAACATCCATTTCTGCTTTATTGACTACGCCAAAGCCTTTGACTGTGTAGATCACATAAACTGGGGAAAATTCTGAAAGAAGTGGGAATACCAGACCACCTGACCTGCCTTTTGAGAAATTTGTATGCAGGTCAGGAAGCAACAGCTAGAACTGGACATGGAACAACAGACTAGTTCCAAATAGGAAAAGGAGTACGTCAAGGCTGTATATTGTCACCCTGTTTATTTAACTTATATGCAGAGTACATCATGAGAAACGCTGGACTGGAAGAAACACAAGCTGGAATCAAGATTGCCGGGAGAAATATCAATAACCTCAGATATGCAGATGACACCACCCTTATGGCAGAAAGTGAAGAGGAACTCAAAAGCCTCTTGATGAAAGTGAAAGTGGAGAGAGAAAAACTGGCTTAAAGCTCAACATTCAGAAAATGAAGATCATGGCATCTGGTCCCATCAGTTCATGGGAAATAGATGGGGAAACAGTGGAAACAGTGTCAGACTTTATTTTTGGGGGCTCCAAAATCACTGCGGATGATGACTGCAGCCATGAAATTAAAAGACACTTACTCCTTGGAAGGAAAGTTCTGACCAACCTAGATAGCATATTCAAAAGCAGAGACATGACTTTGCCAACAAAGGTCCGTGTAGTCAAGGCTATGGTTTTTCCTGTGGTCATGCATGGATGTGAGAGTTGGACTGTGAAGAAGGCTGAGCATCGAAGAATTGATGCTTTTGAGCTGTGGTGTTGGAGAAGACTCTTGAGAATCTCTTGGACTGCAAGGAGATCCAACCAGTCCATTCGGAAGGAGATCAGCCCTGGGATTTCTTTGGAAGGAATGATGCTAAAGCTGAAACTCCAGTACTTTGGCAACTTCATGTGAAGAGTTGACTCTATGGAAAATACTCTGATGCTGGGAGGGATTGGGGGCAAGAGGAGAAGGGGATGACAGACGATAAGATGGCTGGTTGGCATCACTGACTCGATGGATGTGAGTCTGAGTGAACTCCAGGAGTTGGTGATGGACAGGGAGGCCTGGCATGTTGCGATTCACGGGGTCGCAAGAGTCGGACACGACTGAGCAACTGATCTGATCTGATCTGATAAACATCTGTATGGGCTTCCACCTATCTGCCTATCTGCCTGCAATGCAGGAGACCGTGGTTCAATTCCTGGTCTAGAAGATCCATTGGAGAAGAGATAGGCTACCCACTCCAGTATTCTTGGGCTTCTATTGTAGCTCAGCTGGTAAAGAATCCACCTGCAATGTAAAGACCTGAGTTCAATCCCTGAGTTGGGAAGATCACCTGGAGAAGAGAAAGGATACCCACTATAGTATTCTGGCATGGAGAATTCCATCTGTATGCAGATAAAGAAGCAACAGTTAGAACTGGACATGGAATAACAGATTGGTTCCAAATTGGGAAATGAATACATCAAGGCTATATATTGTCAGCCTGCTTATGGATGCAGAGTACATCATGTGAAATGCAAGGCTGGATGAAGCACAAGCTGGAATCAAAATTGCTGAAGAAATATCAATAAAGTGGAGAGGAACTAAAGAACTTCTTGATGAAGGTGAAAGAGGAGAGTGAAAAAGCTGGCTGAAAACTCACATTAAAAAAACTAAGCACATTGAATCTGGTCCCATCACTTCATGGCAAATAGATGGGGACATAATGAAAACAGTGAGAGACTTTACTTTTTTGGGCTCCAAAATCACTGCAGATAGTGACTGCAGCCATGAAATTAAAAGACGCTTGCTCCTTGGAAGAAAAGCTAAGACGAACCTAGACAGTATATTAAAAAACAGAGAAAACATTTTGCTAACAAAGGTGCATCTAGTCAGAGCTATGGTTTTTCCAGTGGTCATATATGGAGAATGCATTGGTCATAGCAAACACCCTCTTAAATAACACAAGAGAAAACTGTACACATGGACATCATCAGATGGCCAACACTGAAATCAGATCGATTATATTATTTGCAACCAAAGATGGAGAGCTTCATACAATCAGTAAAAACAAGACCGTGAGCTGACTGTGGCTCAGATCATTAAGTCCTTATTCCCAAATTGAGACATAAATTGAAGAAAGTAGGGAAAACCACTAGACCATTCAGGTATGACCTAAATCAAATCCCATATGATTATACAGTGGAAGTGAGAAATAGATTTAAGGGACTAGATCTGATAGACAGAGTGCCTGATGAACTACGGACAGAAGTCAAGACCATTCCCAAGAAAAATAAATGCAAAAAAGCAAAATGGCTGTCTGGGGAGGCCTTACAAATAGCTGTAAATAGAAGAGAAGCAAAAAGCAAAGAAGAAAAGGAAAGATATAAGCATCTGAATGCAGAGTTCCAAAGAATAGCAAGGAGAGATAAGAAAGCCTTCCTAGTGATCAATGCAAATAAATAGAGAAAAACAATAGAATGGGAAAGACTAGGGATAGCTTCAAGAAAATTAGAGATGCAAAGGGAACATTTCATGCTAAGATGGGCTCAATAAAGGACAGAAATGGTATGGACCTAGAAGAAGCAGAAGATATTAAGAACAAGTGGCAGGAATAGACAGAAGTGTACAAAAAAGATCTTCATGACCCAGATAATCATGATAGTGTGATCACTCACCTAGAGCCAGGCATCCTGGAATGGGAAGTCAGTGGGCCTTAGGAAGCATCACTACAAACAAAGCTAGTGGAGGTGATGGAATTTCAGGTGAGCTATTTCAAATCCTAAAAGATGATGCTATGAAAGTACTGCCCTCAATATGCCAGCAAATTTGGAAAACTCAGCAGTGGCCACAGGACTGGAAAAGGTGTTTTCATTCCAGTCCCAAAGAAAGGCAATGCCAAAGAATGTTCAAACTACCGCACAATTGCACTCATCTCACACGCTAGTAAAGTAATGCTCAAAATTCTCCAAGCCAGGCTTCAGCTATATGTGAACCATGAACTTCCAGATGTTTAAGCTGGTTTTAGAAAAGGCAGAGATCCAGTTGACAACATTGTCGGGAGCCACGTTAGGCATTACTGACAAAATGGAGGCATGGCCCCCAGACCCCTCTCCTCATTCCACAGGCACAGACCCAGGATTAAGGAGTTAGGCCTTGTAATTCTGACTTGTCTTTTCCTCTCCTCGGCTGAGTTGACAGAAAAGGAATATTAAGGTGCTTATTGTTCTTGAGAGGAGCATGAGAAGGCACAGTCTTCTGCAGCTGTGCTCAGAAAATAATTCATAAAGTTAATCACTGACATTTGTTCAAGAACTTTTACAAAAGAGTGTTCCAGGATGGGCACATAGGCTGTAGCTTGAGGCCATGGGAGGGATTACTATCTGAAGCCTATTTGTGAGAAGAATGTTTATGGCAAAGGAGTTTACTGAATTTAGGGCTTAGAAATAATTAAAACAGTTAGAAGTTAAAGATTTAAGGAATGTTGTAAAGTTAGCATATTTTACTATAGCTTATAGAAGTTAGGAATTTTTAGAGACACTATAGCTAGAAGTCTTTTTAAGAGATAGTGAGCTCAGGATGTTAGGAGCAAACAGGATTTAGGAAGATAAGTAGTAAACTGAGGAATGTAGTATGAGTTACAGCATAATCACAAGTTAACTATAGGACACATTAGAGTAGGTAGATAATAGATGATAAGGCTGATTCTGAGAGAATCACTGAAGCAGGAACTCTGTTTGAAGAGCAACAATGATTTATGGAGAAAATAAATCTGGGTCGGTGGGAACTTAAAATATCAAACCTCTGACCTAATGCTTTTGTAAAAGTATAAAAGAGAATCATAAGCTTGAAATAAACAGGCAGTCTAAAAGAAAACTGAGAGGCTGCCTCATTGCCGACACCGTTCATCTCTTCAGGTTGAATCCCTGGCTACTGGAGCTGGACTCCAGCACAACATCCTCTGTATCATTGAAAAAGCAAGAGAGTTCCAGAAAGACATCTCTTTCTGCTTTATTGACTATGCCAAAGTCTTTGACTGTGTGGATCACAATAAACTTTGGAAAATTATGAATGAGATGGCAATACCAGACCACCTGACCTGCCTCTTGAGAAATATCTTCGCAGCTCAGGAAGCAACAGTTAGAGCTGGACATGGAACAACAGACTGGTTCCAAATAGGAAAAGGAGTACGTCAAGGCTGTATATTGTCACCCAGCTTATTTAACATATGCAGAGTATATCACGAGAAACGCTGGCCTGGAAGAAGCACAAGCTGGAATCAAGATTTCCAGGAGAAACACCAATAACCCCAGATATGCAGATGACTCCACCCTTATGGCAGAAAGTGAAGAAAAACTAAAGAGCCTCTTGATGAAAGTGAAAGAGGAGAGTGAAAATGTTGGCTTACAACTCGACATTCAGAAAGCTAAGATCATGGCATCCTATCCCATCACTTCATGGCAAATGGATGGGGAAACAGTGGAAACAGTGGCTGACTTTATTTTTGGGGGCTCCAAAATCACTGCAGTTGGTGAATGCAGCCATGAAATTAAAAGACACTTGTTCTTTGGAAGAAAAGCAATGATCGACCTAGACAGTATATTAAAAAGCAGAGACAATTCTTTGCCAACAAAGGTCCATCTAGTCAAGGCTATGGTTTTACAGTAGTCATGTATGGATGTGAGAGTTGGACTATAAAGAAAGCTGAGCACAGAAGAATTGATGCTTTTGAACTGTGGTGTTGGAGAAGACTCTTGAGAGTCCCTTGGACTGCAAGGAGATCCAACCAGTCAATCCTAAAGGAGATCAGTCCTGAGTGTTGATTGGAAGGACTGATCCTGATGCTGAAACTCCTATACTTTGGCCACCTTATGCAAAGAACTGACTCATTGGAAACACCCTTATGCTGGGAAAGATTGAAGGCAGGAGAAAAGGGGACGACAGTGGATAAGATGTTGGATGGCATCACCAACTCAATGGGCATGAGTTTGGGTAAATTCTGTGAGTTGGTTGGAGAAGGCAATGGCAACCCACTCCACTACTCTTGCCTAGAGAATCCCTTGGACAGAGGAGCCTGGTAGGCTACAGTCCATGAGGTCGCTAAGAGTTGGACACGGCTGAGCGACTTCACTTTCACTTTTCACTTTCATGAATTGGAGAAGGAAATGGCAACCCACTCCAGTATTCTTGCCTGGAGAATCCCAGGAACAGAGGAGCCTGTTGGGCTGTTGTCTATGGGGTCGCAGAGAGTCGGACACAACTGACGCAACTTAGCAGCATCAGCAGCAGCCTTGAGTTGGTGATGGACAGGGAGGCCTGTGTGATGTAGTCCATGGGGTTTCAAAGAGATGGACATGACTGAGTGACTGAACTGAAATGAACTGAACTACACAGATGTTAGAGTTAAACCATAAAAAAAGCTGAGCATTGATGAATTGATGGTTTTAAACTGTTTTGTTGGAGAACACTCCTGAGATTCCCTTGGATAGCAAGGAGATCAAATCAGTCAGTCCTAAAGAAATCAGTCCTGAATACTGGAAGGACTGATGCTGAAGCTGAAGATCCAACACTCTGGCCACCTGATGCGAAGAACTGACTAATTGAAAAAGACCCTGGTGCTGGTTAAGATTGAAGGCAGAAGGAGAAGGGGACGACAGAGGATGAGATGGTTGGATGGCATCACTGACTCAATAGACATGAGTTTGAGTATACTCCGGGAGTTGGTGATGGTCAGGGAAGCCTGGTGTGCTGCAGTCCATGGGGTCACAAAGAGTTGGACACAACTGAGCAACTGAACTTAACTGATGTATGTATATATATGTGTGTTTGTGTGTGTATTTTATATATATATATATATATATAAACTTCTCCTATTTCAATTTATTTCTTTAGAGAACTCTTCAAGTTTATTTCTTCAAACAGATCAGATCACATGCTCTGAAATAAATGTTTTGTGTGTTTTAATGCTTTATTTTGTGACTCATTATTTAAATAAGTACATATTTTAAATATTATGTCTAGGAAGCATAATGTTAGGCTATGTAATAATTGACTAACTTTCATTTACAAAAACATTGACTATAACTTTTTTTTCTGTATGAATATTGTTAATTATATAATATCAGAGGACACTCATGTAATAATTGCTAAGAATAATTTCTTTTTTAAAAGTTAATTTTATTTTAATATTGATATTCTAAACAACCCAGCAATGAATTTCATTCTCACTGAATTTAATCTGAACTCAATATTGTTGGCCTTGAGATTGGTTATATAAAACTGGACCAGAAAAATAAAAGACACGAAGCTACGAGAAAATGAATTTTATTTCCATCTTATATGTTACTTTTTGAAGACTAAGTAAGTTAAACTGTCCACTCTAATATTTTGAATGTAATTTTCCCATGGCTTTATTCTAAAAGAATTAAGACAATGTAAATCAAGCACTGATAATTTACACTTGAGTAAGTGGGACCAAGTATATTTGCTTGGGTTTAAAAATATTCACTTCACCACCTACAACCCATAAACAAATGGACAGCAAACAAATCGAAATACAAAATAACAACAACAAACCAGTGAGGTGGAAAAGTTAATGAGACAACTACTGGAATTGATTTCAGGAAGGAATTCCACAAACATTTATTTCTAATTCTTTTGTATACTATCTGATAATTAATCACAACGCCAAGTTTAGGTTAACCTATCGGTAGTTTATCTTTTCATGAGTGCTTTAAATTTATACTTTTACTAAAGTTTTTAATACCCTTCATGCTCTGTGTTTTTAATGTAGGTGCTCTCTTTCCTACACAAGTTCATATTTCCTTGAGAGTACCTATTTCCTCCAGATTTCCACATTTACTAGAAAATAGTATAGGAATATTTCTTTTATAATTATTGAAATTGTTGATTTGTCAATCTTATATTCAGCTGTCTACTTCTAGTATTATAAATGTGACTTTTCCTGACATTGATTTTCTTTATTAGATTTCCCAATAGTTACTTAATTTTATGCCTTCAAAAAATAATTCTAGTTCATCAGTTATAATTCCTTAGGTCTGTCTCTGCATCTTGTTAGCCACCTTTCTTCAGTTCTTGGGTTAATAGTTACTTTTATTATTTTTACTCATTTATATATATATATATATTTGTATTTCCAAACCTGTCCTATCTACATAATTTTTACTATATAAATTTCAATGTCATCATTTTTTAGTTAGTTAGTTAAGTAGCTCAGTCATGTCCAACTCTTTGCAACCCCATGGACTGTAGCCCACCAGGCTCCTCTGTCCATGGGATTCTCCAGGCAAGAATACTGGAGTGGGTTGCTATTTCCTTCTCCAAGGGATCTTCCCAACCCAGGGATCAAGCCCAGGTCTCCGACATTGCAGGAAGATGCTTTAACCTCTCTTTTTTGAGACAAATAAAATATATATATATATATATATATATATATATATATATATATATATACAATTCTATTGATTTTTCTACTTCAATTGTTAAAATATATTTTTCAGGTTTTTGTTTGTTGATTGGTTGGTAGATTCAGATCCAATATCAATGCTAAAGTATAGTTGTAAAGATAGTGAAAGGCCCAATATTTTAGCTGACTTGCAAGAAAATACCAGCCTGCTAAACATTCATGGATTTTTCATGAGGAACACAAAATTCTTGGGTCAGAGACAAAAAGCATCATATGACAAAGCAGAATGAACAGCATACTTTTTTCAGTTTCCCTTGGCACCAAATCCAGAAGGGGTCACACAGATGGGATGAGACAGATGTCTGCCTATGCAGAGGGCTATATCCCATTCCCCGTGTGTGTGCATTTCACACAAATACACATAAACATATATGTGTATACATAAAATAAATTTATACATTTATTTTCAATCAGGATTATATTCTCTCAGAGATAATTTTAATGTTTTTTCTATTCTTCATATTTTCTTTATGTTTCTTGGCACTTCATTCAACAATCAATATGGACCAGACTGATGATTGTTCAGTTCAGTCGCTCAGTCTTGTCAAACAATTTGTCACCACATGGACTGCAGCATGCTGGGACTCCATGTCCATCACCAAATCCTGGAGCTTGCCCAAACTCATGTCCATCGAGTCCATGATGCCATCCAGCCATCTCATCCTTTGTCGTCCCCTTCTCCTCCTGCCTTCATCTTTCCCAACATTAGAGTCTTTTTCAATGAGTCAGTTCTTCGCATCAGGTGGCCAAAGTATTGGAGTTTCAGCTTTAGCATCAGTCCTTCCAGTGAACACCCAGGACCGATCTCCTTTAGAATGGACTGGTTGGATCTCCTTGCAGTCCAAGGGACTCTCAAGAGTCTTCTCCAACACCACAGTTCAAAAGCATCAATTCTTCGGCGCTCAGCTTTCTTCACAGTCCAACTGTCACATCCATACATGACCACTGGAAAAACCATAGCCTTGACTAGATGGACCTTTGTTGGCAAAGTAATGTCTCTGCTTTTCAATATGCTGTCTAGGTTGGTCATACTTTTTCTTCCAAGGAGTAAGCATCTTTTAATTTCATGGCTGCAGTCACCATTTGCAGTGATTTTGGAGCCCCCACAAATAAAGTCTGTCACTGTTTCCACTTTTTCCCTATCTATTTGCCATGAAGTGATGGGACCACACACCATGATCTTAGTTTTCTGAATGTTGAGTTGTAAACCAAACTTTTCACTCTCCTCTTTCACTTTCATCAAGAGGCTCTTTATTTCTTCTTTGCTTTCTGCTGTAAGGGTGGTGTCATCTGCATATCTGAGGTTATTGATATTTCTCCTGGCAATCTTGATTCCAGCTTGTGCTTCATCCAGCTCAACATTTCACATGATGTACTCTGCATATAAGTTAAATAAGCAGGGTGACAATATACAGCTTTGGCATACTCCTTTCCCAGTTTGGAACCAGTCTGTTTTTCCATGTCCAGTTCCAACTGTTGCTTCTTGACCTGCATACAGATTTCTCAGGAGGCAAGACAGGTGGTCTGTTATTCCCATCTCTTGAAGAATTTTCCACAGTTTGTTGTGATCCACATAGTCAAAGGCTTTGGTATAGTCAATAAAGCAGAAGAAGATGTTTTTCTGGAACTCTTGCTTTTCCGATAATCCAATGGATTTTGGAAATTTGATCTCTGCTTCCTCTGCCTTTTCTAAATCCAGCTTGAATGCCTGAAAGTTCACGGTTCATGTACTGTAGAAGCTTGGCTCAGAGAATTTTGAGCATTACTTGGCTAGCATGTGAGACGAGTGCAATTATGCTGTATATTTAAATCCTACAAAGTTTCACTAATTTCCTTTTGTGAGTATTGAGACTGAATTAAATAGTAGTGCATAAGGGAGAAAGCTATTCTTCCTGCTAGTCATGTTTTTCTTTATATTGGTGCTACACATACACAAGGAAACTGAAGACTTCCTGTATTTGAAGGATTGAGAACTGTTTCAAAAAAAGAAGGGTTTCTTGAATAGTTACTTAAAAATTTGTGTTTCCTTTCTTGTCCCCCTCCTGCTTTTGACCCTCCTCATACTCCTCTTTCCCCTCGTGTTTTCCCTCCTCTTCCCACTTCTCTTCCTCCTCTCCCTTCTATTCCTGTGTTTCCTCTTCTTTCTTTTTTCTCCCCTTCTGTTCTTCCCCATCCCCTCTTCCTTTCTCCTTTTCTCTCTATCCAGATTTATTTTCTATCTAAGCAATTTTAATTGGTAGGTAAAACATTATTAAAATAGTCATTTCAGTTCTTCTCACCCTTAGGCTCATGTTAAGGCCCCACATAAAATTCTTTTTATTGTGTATGGATGGCTGTAGATTATAACAAACACCTTAGACAGAAAACTTGTTTAAATTGACCTTTCTCATGGGGCCCTTCAATAGATTAATTTACCCTTCAATACATTATTCAACCTTCTGGGGTGATAGCTGTAGCTAACAATCCTTTTCATACCTGTGCTTGAAGTTTTAACTTTTAAAGTTTAGTGTTTATATAGTTTTGTTACCGTTATTTCTTTCTCTGAAATTTATACACTTTCTCTCCCTAATATATGCATGGTAAGTTCATAGCAAAAACTATTCAGGATAAAGAAATAAATGAGAATATCATTTTTCTTTACACATATATTTTTCGTAATTTAATTTTATTAATCTTGTATAAGACTGCATTTGTCATATTTAAAATGGATTTTCAACTTAATTGTATGCTTAGAGTTAAATTTTGTCTCTAATAATACTTCTCATGTGTACCTTGGCAAATCATGCAACTTCTTTATCTCAGCTATTTTGGTCTGCTAAACGAAGTACATAATAATAGTTAACTCAGCTGTGAGAATTAAATTAATTAGTACTCATAAAGTCTATAAACAAATATTATAAGTACTTAATAGAAAATGTAATAAAAACTGTTATTCTTTAGGCATTTTGTGCTTTAATTAAAATTTTACAGGAGCTGTAAAAATTACTTATCTACAACTTTTCAGTCTATATGAAACATATCTACATGTTTCCATCCCTAACTTTTATTTTTGTAACATCATGCATTTATAAGAAATAGTTGCTTTTTCCTCATAATTCTATCCTCAAAGTATTAAAACATACTAATTTAGGTATTCTTAATTCCTTATAGGGCTTTCCTGGTGGCTCAGATTGTAAAGAATCTGCCTGCGATGTGGGAGACCTGGGTTTGATCCCTGGGTTGGGAAGATCCCCTGGAGAAGGGAACAGCTGCTCACTATAATATTCTTGCCTGGAGAATTGCATGGACAGAGAAGCCTGACAGCCTACAGTCCATGGGGTCGCAAAGAGTCAGATACAACTGAATGACTTTCACTTCACAATTCCTTATAATTTTTCAAAATTTTTTTGTATTCAGAGCCATGTTTCCTCTTGATAATCTCTAGAAAAGCAAGTATTTTGTGGCAACCCTGAGTGGAACAAAGTCTATTGACATCATTTTTTTCAACAGCATTTGCTTACTTCATGGTTTTGTGCCACATTTTAGTAATTCTTCAGTATGTCACAGTTTTTTCATTATTGCTATGTTTTTGGGTTTCCCTGGTGTCTCAGATGGCAAGGAATTTGCCTGTAATACAGGAGACCCAGATTCGATCCTTGGGTGCGGAAGATTCCCTAGAGAAGGAAATGGCAACCCACTCCAATATTCTTGCTTGGAGTATCCCATGGACAAAGGAGCCTGGTAGGCCACAGTCCATGGGGTCTCAATGAGTTGGACATGACTTAGCAACTAACTCTTTATGTTTGCTGTGGTGACCCGTGATTAGTGATTTGAAGTTAGTATTTTAAGTGTTTTGAGGTGCCATGAACTGAGCCCATACAAGATGGCAAACTTAATACCTACTGATGTGTGTTCTGAGTGCTCAACTGACCTGCTGTTCTACCATTTCTGTCCCTTTCTGCATGCCTACCTACTCCCTGAAACATAACAGTATTGAAATTAGGCCAGCTAATAATCATACAATGGCTTCTAAGCATTCAAGTGAAAGAACATGTTGCACATCTCTCACTTTAAATCAAAGTTAGGAAAGATTGAGCTTAGTGAGGAAGGCATGTACAAAGTCAAGGTAGGGCAAAAGCTAGGCATCTGGCAACAAAGTTAGTCAAGTTGTGGATGCAAAGGAAAAATTATTGAAGGAAATTAACAGTGCTATTTCAGGGATGTCCCTGGTGGTCCAGTGGTTTGGAATCTGAGCTCCAAATGAAGGGCCCCAGACTAGGGCCCTGGTCAGAGAACTAGATCCCACATGTGACAACTAAAGATCCTGAATGACACAGCTAAGACCCAGTCAGCCAAATAAATAGATTTTTTTTTTAAGTACTACTGCAGTGAGTTCAGTTCAGTTCAGTTCAGTCGCTCAGTCATGTCCGACTCTTTGCAACCCCATTAATCACAGCATGCCCACGCCTCCCTGTCCATGACCAACTCCCAGAGTTCACCCAGACTCACGTCCATCGAGTCAGTGATGCCATCCAGCCATCTCATCCTCTGTCGTCCCCTTCTCCTCCTGCCCCCAATCCCTCCCAGCATCAGAGTCTTTTCCAATGAGTGAACTCTTCGCATGAGGTGGCCAAAGTACTGGAGTTTCAGCTTTAGCATCATTCCTTCCAAAGAAATCCCAGGGCTGATCTCCTTCAGAATGGACTGGTTGGATCTCCTTGCAGTGAATCCATGGATGAAAATAAAGTGAAATAGCCTTATCGCTGATGCAGATAGTTTTAGTAGTTCAGATAGACCAAGCCAGACACAACATTCCCTTAAGTCAAAGCCTTGTTGGTGTTATTTAGTCATCCATTCATGTCCGACTCTTTGTGCCTTCATGAACTGTAGCATGCCAGGCTTCCCTGTCCCTCACTGTTCCTGGAGTCTGCCTGAGTTCAAGTCCATTGGCTCAGTGATGCCATCCAGCCATCTCATCCTCTGATACCCTCTTCTCTGTCTGCCTTCAATCTTTCCCAGCATCAGGAACTTTTCCAAACAATCAACTGTTTACATCAGATTACCAAAATACTGGCATTTCAGCTTCAGCATCAGTCCTTCCTAATTAAGTTAAACCCTAATACAGAGCAAAGCCCTAACTCTCTTCACTTCTCTGAAGGCTTAGAGAGGTGAGGAAGTTGCAGAAGAAAAGCTTGAAACTATCAGAGGCTGGTTCATGAAGTTTAGGGAAAGAAACCATCTCCATACCATCAAGAGCAAGATAAAGCAGCCAGTGCTGATATAGAAGCTACAGCAAGTTATTAAAAATATTTTGCTACAACTGCTAATGAAGGTGGTGATCCTAAAAAACAGATTTTCAATGTAGACTAAATAGATTTATCTTGGAAGAAGATGTCATCTAAAACTAGTATAACTGGAGGAGGAAAGTCAATGCCTGGCTTCAAGCTTCAAATGACAGGTTGACTCTCTTGTTAGGGGCTAATGCAGTTGGAGACCTTTCAGTTCAGTTCAGTTGCTCAGTCATATCCGAGTCTTTGCGACCCCATGAATCACAGCACACCAGGCCTCCCTTGAAGCTAATGCTCTTTTACAATTCTAAAAATTTCTAGGGCCTTTAAAAATTATGTTCAGTCTACTCTGCCTGTGTCCTATCAGTGAAAAAACAAGGTCTGATGACAGCACATCTGTTTACAACATGGTTTCCTAACTATATTTAGCTCACTATTGAGACCTCCTGCTCAGAAGAAAAGAATCTTTTCAAATTATCATGTGCCAGGTCACTCGAGAGTTCTGATGGAGATGTACAATGAGATTATATGTTGTTTTCATGCTTCCTAGCACACTATCTGTTCTGCAGCCCATAAATAAAGAATTATTTCAATTTTCAAATCTTTGTATATTTAAGAAATACAATTCACAAGGTTATATCAGCCATACATAGTAATTCCTCTGATGGATCTGGGCAAAATAAATTGAAAACCTTCTGGAAAGGATTCATCATTCTAGATGCCATTAAGAGCATTCTGATTCATGGAAAGAGGTCAAAATATCAACATTAACAGGAGTTTGGAAGGAGTTAATTCTAGTCCTCTTGGATGACTTGGGAGATTTAAGACTTCAGTGGAGAAGTGACTACAAGTGTGGTAAAAATAGCAAAAGACCTAGAATTAGAAGTAAAGCCTGAAGATGTGACTGAATTGCCCCAATCTCATGGCACAACTGTTACAGATGAGGAACTGCTTCTTATGGATGGGGACATAGAGTGATTTCTTGAGATGGAATCTATTCCCAGTGGAGATGTTGTGAAGATTATAGAATTGACAACTAAGGATTTAGAATATTATGTAAACATAGTTGTTAAAGCTACGGCCAGGTCTGATAGGACTCACTTCAGTTTTGAAAGGAATTCAACTGTGGGTAAAATGCCATCAATAGCATCACATGCTACAGAGAAATTTTTCATAAAAGGAAGGGTCAGTTGACATGGCAAACTTAATTTTTCTTAATTTAAGAGAGTGCTGAAGCCACCACAATCTTCAGCAACCACTAGATCAGTCAGCAGCCATCTATATGAATGCAAGACCCTCCACCAGCCAGAGACCATGACTCACTGAAGCCATAGATAATGATTATCTTATTTTAACAATGAAGTATTTTTAATTAAGACATAAATATTGTTTTTAGATATACTGTTTTTGCACACTTAACAGACCACTCTGCAGTGTAAACATGACGTTAATATGCATTGGGAAACCAAAAATATTGTGTGACACTCTTTATTGTGCTATTTGCTTTATTGCTGTGGTCTGGAACTGAACCTTTAGCATTCTGAGGTATGCCTGCATGCTAGTGATTTATCCCTTGGAAAAGACATAAATACAGATAAGATATGTTATGAAGAAGCTAAGATATTTGAGTCAATATGATAGCAAAGAAGAACTGACTGTAGAAATTTGCACAGAAAATGAGGTATTTACATTACCTCACCATTAAGGAATACTGATTTTAATTAAATGCTTAATTAACTATTTTTCATAATTAACTAATTAAACATTTTTTGGTATAACCTGAAGTTTAGTTAATTGCTATAAGTATTTCTGGGTTTGATTCAGTATTTTTACTTTAAGCAAGGCAGGTCTTTAAAGATTGATAGGATTTATTTTAACATCATGTTATACATTCTGAAATAAGGTCTTAAAATTCAAATATTTACAAGGATATGGAAATGAAGTGACATATATTTAAATATTGTTTGCCCAATAAATGCTTTAGATAAAAAGTCCAGCCAATTGCAAATTGGTTCATTACTGGGAATATGAAACTCTCCTTAGAGTTCTATATAGTTTGGTCATTTGAAGGTAATTACAAAACTGCTTTCTTCCATATGAATTGTAGCCTAATTAAACTAGCCTCTAGGCAGCCAGCACAGTGATGCTGGATAAGCAGCGTTTTCTCAAATCCCCCAGTATTACTATGTTCTTTTTAATTTTGCTGATTTCATGTGTTTCCTGCCAACTTTAACTTTTTCATATTTTAATATGACTCAATACTAGAATAAAATCTTTTATGGAAAATATTCATCAACAGCTCTATTGAAAGGGTAAAAAAAATGGAATCTGTGAAGTAGGTGAAAACAACCATCAGGAATAAAAATGTTATATTTTATGAATATGGAGTAAAATTATAATTAATAATTTTCTATGTTTTGCTCAAATATAAATTAAGATGTAAGTAAATATGTTCCCTAACTCAAAGAAATGTAGATTCATTTATCTAAAATGCAGTTGCTAGTGAAAGTTATTAAAAATAACACTTTAGATACTTCTAAGGTTGGGTTTTAAACTGTAAACTATTATTTACTTAAATAAGAATAGTGTCACAATAAGTATATGACAATGGAGCTAATAATAAGGAATAATTTTAAATAACTTGCATAGTTTCAAGAATTCATCATGGTTGGCATGCAATAAAAGTTGTGGATTCATGTTAATCTGTACACAATTTATTTATGCAATGCTTTTTTCAGGTTTTAGGAATATATAACAGTGCCACAAATTCAGAATTACATCATACAAATATTTTGGTTGAATTTTTAATTATGACATATTCTAAAAAAATAAATGTAAAGACTAATGATATATAAGGAAGCAAGTCTTTCCATTCAGGTTTCAATTATGTGTATGTTATTCACTCAGATGTGTCCAACTCTGCAACCTCATGGACTGTGGCCTTCCAGGCTCCTCTGTTCCTAGAATTCTCCAGGCAAGAATACTGGAGTGGATTGCCATTTCCTTCTCCAGGGGATCATCCTGACCCAGGGATCAAACCCAGGTCTCCTGCATTGCAGGCGGATGCGTTACCATCTGAGCTAATAGGGAGGCTCATGATTTCAATTTTGTATTGCCATAATATACTTAAGATTTTTTGAAATAATATATTTCATAAGTAACATATGAAATAAAATATTAAGACAGTTTTAAGCAGTTTGCCCTTCTTTGTTTCCACTGAGAATACTGTGTTTCAGGATTTGCTTTGAGTTTTTGTCCAAAATAAAATTTTTGAAAGCACCCATAAGTATGTGTGCATGTGAACACACATATGCACAGTAATATTGTATGTATTAAAACACTGGAAAAATTAAAACACATGCATCTCAAAAAGGAAAATAGACCTTGAGAAAGGAAAAGAAAATGTGATAGTTGAATGCTAACTTTCTGACATCAACAAAACAACATATAGACACTGTTAGATTAACTAAAATTTTAGACATGATTGAAATTAAAAGATGTTTATTTGAGGATTTTTTTTTAAAACTGCAGTCTGGGTGACACAGATCTAAGAAGCACTTAAACTGTTTTCTGCCTTACTACAAAATGCGGGAGACTCATAAAGGCAAAAGTCTCAAGGTTACAGTCAGTTATATGTGTTGCTTATCAAGAAACATAATTTGAACTGGCAAGAAATAAGGGCTTTTATTGGCATTCCCAGTGGTTCAGTGGTAAAGAATCCACCTGCCAATGCAGGAGACATGGGATAGATTCCTGGGTTGGGAAGATCCCCTGGAGGAGGAAATGGCAATCTACTTTAATACTCTTGCCTGCAAAATTCCATGGACTGAGGACCTATGGTCTTTGTGACCATGGGGTCACAAAGAATCAGACAAGACTGAGTACCTTAGCAGGACAGTAGGGTGTTTGTTAAGTAAGTATTGATTGGGGTAAAAAATGGTCGCATAGTTATAACGGGAAACCTTGGGGGACATAAGTTTAAAGCTGGCAGGTATTTTTCTGAATATAATTGGTGGTGTCCTTGAGGCTAGTACAGATCAAATAAAGTACAAATTCTCAGTGGTGCAGTGACTTGTCTGAGACTAGATCCTCAATGGCTGTCAGACTCCATTGTTGTATACAAAACTATTATTACTCCATTATAATTTTAATTTGTCATCATTAGTGTATCATTGCACTTGAAAGATATTTCTTTTTCTACTCTTACATCCTGTTGCTAATGAGAATTATGTTGCTACTGTTGCATGGTTCAGTCACTGAGTCATGTCCAACTCTTTGTGACCCCACGTAATGCAGTACTCCTGGCTTCCCTGTCCTTCACTATTCTTCTGCAGTTTGCTCAAACACATGCCCATTGAGTCAGTAAAGTTATTTAACCATCTCATCCTCTGTCACCCACTTCAAATAATTTGAAATTTCCAAGGTGCTTCCAATATTTATTGTCTTTTATGTTTAGATTCATCCACATTTTTATGTGGATTTATCCTTTTTGTGTGATATGTTTCAGGACACAGTAAAAGAATCATTTTTTCATTTAATATTTACTGAGGACTTCCTATTGGCCAACTGCTATTCTAGGAGGAAAAGCTTTCTAAACAACTGCACAACAAAAGAAACTATAAGCAAGGTGAAAAGACAGCCTTCAGAATGGGAGAAAATAATAGCAAATGAAGCAATTGACGAACAACTGATCTCAAAAATATACAAGCAACTCCTGCAGCTCAATTCCAGAAAAATAAATGACCCAATCAAAAAATGGGCCAAAGAACTAAACAGACATTTCTCCAAAGAAGACATACAGATGGCTAACAAACACATGAAAAGATGCTCAACATCACTCATTATCAGAGAAATGCAAATCAAAACCACCATGAGGTGCCATTTCACGCCAGTCAGAATGGCTGCTATCCAAAAGTCTACAAGCAATAAATGCTGGAGAGGGTGTGGAGAAAAGGGAACCTCTTACACTGTTGGTGGGAATGTAAACTAGTACAGCCACTATGGAGAACAGTGTGGAGATTCCTTAAAAAACTGGAAATAGAACTGCCTTATGACCCAGCAATCCCACTGCCTGGCATACACATTCAGGAAACGAGAATTGAAAGAGACACGTGTACCCCAACCAGGACATGGAAGCAACCTAGATGTCCATCAGCAGATGAATGCATAAGAAAGCTGTGGTACATATACACAATGGAGTATTCAGATCAGATCAGATCAGGTCGCTCAGTCGTGTCCGACTCTTTGCGACCCCATGAAGGGCAGCACGCCAGGCCTCCCTGTCCATCACCAACTCCTGGAGTTGAGACTCACGTCCATCAAGTCAGTGATGCCATCCAGCCATCTCATCCTCTGTCGTCCCCTTCTCCTCTTGCCCCCAATCCCTCCCAGCATCAGAGTCTTTTCCAATGAGTCAACTCCTCACATGAGGTGGCCAAAGTACTGGAGTTTCAGCTTTAGCGTCATTCCTTCCAAAGAAATCCCAGGGCTGATCTCCTTCAGAATGGACTGCTTGGATCTCCTTGCAGTCCAAGGGACTCTCAAGAGTCTTCTCCAACACCACAGTTCAAAAGTATCAATTCTTTGGCACTCAGCCTTCTTCACAGTCCAACTCTCACATCCATACATGACCACAGGAAAAACCATGGCCTTGACTAGACGAACATTTGTTGGCAAAGTAATGTCTCTGCTTTTGAATATGCTATCTAGGTTGGTCAGAACTTTCCTTCCAAGGAGTAAGCGTCTTTTAATTTCATGGCTGCAGTCACCATCTGCAGTGATTTTGGAGCCCCAAAAAATAAAGTCTGACACTGTTTCCACTGTTTCCCCATCTATTTGCCATGAAGTGATGGGCCAGATGCCATGATCTTCGTTTTCTGAATGTTGAGCTTTAAGCTAACTTTTTCACTCTCCACTTTCACTTTCATCAAGAGGCTTTTTCGTTCCTCTTCACTTTCTGCCATAAGGGTGGTGTCATCTGCATATCTGAGGTTATTAATATTTCTCCCTGCAATCTTGATTCCAGCTTGTGTTTCTTCCAGTCCAGCATTTCTCATGATGTACTCTGCATATAAGTTAAATAAACAGGGTGGCAATATACAGCCTTGACGTACTTCTTTTCCTATTTGGAACCAGTCTGTTGTTCCATGTCCATTTCTAACTGTTGCTTCCTGACCTGCATACAAATTTATCAAGAGGCAGATCAGGTGGTCTGGTGTTCCCATCTCTTGAAGAATTCCACAGTTTATTGTGATCCACACAGTCAAAGGCTTTGCCATAGTCAATAAAGCAGAAATAGATGTTGTTCTGGAACTCTCTTGCTTTTTTGATGATCCAGTGGATGTTGGCAATTTGATCTCTGGTTCCTCTGCCTTTTCTAAAACCAGCTTGAACATCAGGAAGTTCACGGTTCACATTTTGCTGAAGCCTGACTTGGAGAATTTTGAGCATTACTTTACTAGCGTGTGAGATGAGTGCAATTGTGCAGTAGTTTGAGCATTCTTTGGCATTGCCTTTCTTTGGGATTGGAATGAAAACTGACCTTTTCCAGTCCTGTGGCCACTGCTGAGTTTTCAAAATTTGCTGGCATATTGAGTGCAGCACTTTCACAGCATCATCTTTCAGGATTTGGAATAGCTCAACTGAAATTCCATCACCTCCACTAGCTTTGTTCATAGTGATGCTTTCTAAGGCCCACTTGACTTCACATTTTAGGATGTCTGGCCCTAGGTCAGTGATCACACCATCATGATTATCTGAGTCATGAAGATCTTTTCTGTACAGTTCTTCTGTGTATTCTTGCCATCTCTTCTTAATATCTTCTGCTTTTGTTAGGTCCATACCATTTCTGTCCTTTATCAAGCCCATCTTTGCATGAAATGTTTCTTTGGCATCTCTGATTTTCTTGAAGAGATCTCTAGTCTTTCCCATTCTGTTGTTTTCCTCTATTTCTTTGCATTGATCACTGAAGTACTCAGCCATTAAAAAGAATAAATTTGAATCAGTTCTAATGAGATGGATTAAACTGGAGCCTATTATACAGAGTGAAGCAAGCCAGAAAGAAAAATGCCTATACAGTATACTAACGCATATATATGGAATTTAGAAAGATGGTAATGACAACCCTGTAAGCAAGACAGCAAAAGAGACACAGATGTATAGAACAGTCTTTGGACTCTGTGGCGGGGGGTGGAGTTGGGGGGGATGATTTGGGAGAATGGCATTAAAACATGTATAATATCATATAAGAAACGAATCCCCAGTCCAGGTTCGATGCAGGATACAGGAAGCTTGGGGCTGGTGCACTGGGATGACCCAGAGAGATGGTATGGGGAGGGAGGTGGGAGGGGGGTTCAGGATGGGGAACACGTGTACACCCGTGGCGGATGCATGTTGATGTATGGCAAAACAAATACAATATTGTAAAATAAAAGCAATTAATTAATTAATTAATTAAAAAAATAAAAATTGATCTCTTTATGGAAAGTAAAAAAAAAAAAGACATAAAATCTGAAATCTTAAGCATTTCTATTAAATTTAGAAAATTTTAAAAGATTATTTCTCTGAAAGGATGTTCATTATTCTCGTATTATCCAGGATTTTTTCTTCTGGATCCCTGAAGAAGGAGATCCCCCAAAATTCTGGATTCAATCAGATCCAGATTCTAATCTGGATACCCCACATTAATTTTGAATCTTTTTAATCTATAATCCATATGCTCACTCTCTCTTTCATATTCGTCTCCCTGCTCTATTAAGCCTACTCTGTTTTTCACATTATTCTATCCTTTTTCTGCAAAGTATAGTGTTTCGGTGAGGAAATATAGTTAAGGGCAAACATTTGTTATGTGTTCACACGTAAATACACATATTTATGTGTGAAGTTTGCCATAGAATTTATCAGACCTTCTTTTTTCAAAAGTAAAAATGTCTATATTTCTGAAACTCTCCACTATATTTGAATTCCCTGTGCACAGCAATGGAGCTTCATCCATTAATGAAGTTATTTAACTAAATGGCACTCTATAGGATGCTTGCTTAGTATATGCCATGGCATAGAAAATGTTTGAATTTTAACTACCTTCTAACTCAAAAGTGGTGCTGTCTAAAAGACAGAAACCAATCGGGCTTTGTGGCTACTGAAGTTTAAATATTGATTAATTAAGTGTAATGAAACAATATATCTTATCAGTCATGCTGGTCATTTCAAATGCTCAATAGCAACATATAACTAGCAGTTATTATATTATCAGACACTTCATATACAGAACACTTCCATCACTGCACAATGTTTTACTGGTTACTGCTTCTCAAGAGGATGATATTTCAATATTATCTGTTATATTGTTGTGCAGTCACTCAGTCGTGTCTGACTCTTTGTGACCTCGTGGACTGCAGCACACCGGGCTTCTCTGTTCTTCACTGTCTCCTGGAGTTTGCTCAAACTCATGTCCACTGAGTCAATGATGCCAACCAACTATCTCCTCCTCAGTCGCCCCTTCATCCTCCTGCCCACAATCTTTCCCAGCATCAGGGTCTTTTCCAAAGAATCAGCTATTTGCATCAGGTGGCCAAAGTATTGGAGCTTCAGCATCAGTCCTTCCAATGAACACCCAGGACTGATCTCCTTTAGGATTGACTGGTTTGATCTCCTTGCTGTCCAAGGGATTCTAAAGCGTCTTCTCAACATTTCAGTTCAAAAGCATCAGTTCTTCAGCACTCAGCTTTCTTGGTTATATATCTGTTATATGTGTTCTCAAGATTAGATTGACAGAGCTGAAATCCATAATTTTCACAGTGTATGGTGTATGTGCTAAGTCCTCAGTCATGTCTGACTTGTGAGACCCTATGGACTGTAGCCTGCTAGGCTCCTCTGTCCATGGGATTCTCCAGGCAAGAACATTGGAGCAAGTTGCCACACATTCCTCCAGGGGACCTTCCCAACCCAGAGATCGAACCTGCATCTCTCATGTCTCCTGTACTGGCAGACAGGTTCTTTACCATTAGAGCCACCTACAAGTATATCTTAAATTATCCCTAAACTATCCCTAAGACTGATCGAATTCAGGGGTCTTGGCATTTGAATCTTAAAAATAAACAAATAACCCATTAGTCATCTTGAAATAGTCTAATGGGCAATTTTAGATAAACCACAGGATGCATTCAAACAACCAGTGAAAATCCTCAATACTGGCAGCATAGGAAAAAATGATCATGTTTGGAATGAAGAGACAGATTTGTTAAGTATCAGTTTGATAATGCATTACAAATGTCATAGCCCAAAGAAGGATATGATTAATACTTTCCTGGTGGGGAGAGGATGACATATAATGTTGTCTTGAGTAGAGTCTGAAAAATGGAGTAGCTATTTGCTACTTCTGTTTTGTGCAACAGGGAAGGAGAGAAGAAGTACATTCAGGAGTAAGGAAGAAATGAAAAAAGTCCAAGGGTATATAAAGAATGACAAGTATGAAAAATTGGAAATATTTGAGTATGGCAATTCAAAGTGTGTGTGCTATGCATGAGCAAGTGGAAGCTGAAGAATGAGACAAAAATGTATCCATGGAGAGCTTTGGATATCTCTATGGCCCACGTTAGTTATTAATAAATAATCACTGAGAACACCACAGTTACTCTTATAGGAACATGCATAATATTATAGTGAATAGTAGTTTATACAATGAAATTATATCTTTTGATGTTACTCTGTATGTTTCTTTAACTAGTTTGTGTAAAAGCACCATATAACATTTTTATCATCTGTTATATATTAACAGAGAAAAAAGATCTTAGAATAAAATGTGTAATATCAGTCAGTTCAGTCTCTCAGTCATGTCCAACTCTTTGCAACCCCATGGACTGCAACATACCAGGCTTCCCTGTTCATCACCATCTTCTGGAGCTTGCTCAAACTCATGTACATCCATTCAGTGATGCCATCCAAACATTTCATCCTTTGTTGTCCCCTTCTCTCCCTGCCTTAAATCTATCCTAGCATCAGGCTCTTTCCCAATGAGAGTTCTTTGCATCAGGTGGCCAAAGTATTGGAATTTCAGCTTCAGCATCAGTCCTTCCAATGAATATTCAGGACTGATTTGATCTTGCAGTCCAAGAGACTCTCAAGAGTCTTCTCCAACACCACAGTTTAAAAGCAGTACTTCTTTGGCACTCAGTTTTTTTTATGGTCCAACTCTCACATCCATACATGACTACTGGAAAAACCATAGCTTTGACTACATGGACGTTTGTTGGCAAAGTAATATCTCTGCTTTTTAATATGTTGTCTAGGTTGGTCATAGCTTTTCTTCCAAGGAGCAAGAGTCTTTTCATTTCATGGCTGCAATCACCATCTGCAGTGATTTTGGAGCCCCCCAAAATAAAGTCTCATTGTTTTCATTGTTTCCCCATCTATTTGCCATGAAGTGATGGGACCCGATGCCATGATTTTAGTTTTCTGACTGTTGAGTTTTAAGCCAGCTTTTTCACTCTCCTCTTTCAATTTCATCAACAGGGTCTTCAGTTCTTCTGAACTTTCTGCCATAGTGTGGTACCATCTGCATATTTTAGGTTATTGATATTTCTCCTGGCAATCTTGATTCCAGCTTGTGCTTCATCCAGCCCAGCATTTCACATGATGTACTCTGCATATAAGTTAAATAAGTAGGGTGACAATATATAGTCTTGACATACTCCTTTCCTGATTTGGAACCAGCCTGTTATTTCGTGTCCAGTTCTAACTGCTGCTTCTTGAGCTGCATACAGATTTCTCAGGAGGCAGGCATTCCACAGTTTGTTGTGATCCAGACAGTCAAAGGCTTTGACATAGCCAATAAAGCAGAAGTAGATGTTTTTTCTGGGACTCTTTTTCTTTCTATGATCTAATGGTTGTTGGCAATTCGATCTCTGGTTCCTCTGCCTTTTCTAATCTAGCTTGAACATCTGGAAGTTCTCTGTTCATGTATTGTTGATGCCTCGTTTGGAGACTTTTGAGCATTAATTTGCTAGCGTGTGAGATGAGAGCAATTGTGTGGTAGTTTGAACATTCTTTGGCTTTGCCTTTCTGTGGGATTGGAATGAAAACTGAATTTTTTCTGTTTTGTGGCCACTGCTGAGTTTTCCAAATTTGCTGGCATATTGAGTGCAGCACTTTCATAGCATCATCTTTTAGGGCTTGAAACAGCTCAGCTGGAATTCCATCACGTCCACTAGCTTTGTTTGTAGTATGCTTCCTAAAGCCCATTTGACTTTGCATTCCAGGATGTCTGGCTCTAGGTGAGGGATCACACCATCATAATATCTGGGTCATTAAGATCTTTTTTTTGTATAGCTCTTCTGTATATTCTATAGGAAAGTGAAGTGAGGTCGCTCAGTCGTGTCCGACTCTTTGCGACCCGTGGACTGTAGCCCACCAAGCTCCTCTGTCCATGGGATTCTCCAGGCAAGAATACTGGAGTGGGATGCCATTTCCTTCTCCAGGAGATCTTCCCGACCCAGGGATCAAACCCAGGTCTCCCACATTGCAGGTAGACGCTTTAACCTCTGTGCCACCAGGGAAGCCCAAGAATATGCTTATTACACATGTAAGATACACTCTCATGATGTTGAGCAACAGCAAGGAGCTGCAACTCCAGTAACCACGTGATCACAAGGGTAAACAAACAATACACTTACAGCCATTCTGTACCCAGGCAGCCATTCTGTTTTTCACTTTCATACTGTATTCAATAAACTACATGAGATATTCAGCACTTTATTAGAAAATAGGTTTTGTGTTAGATGCTTTTGCCAAATTACAGGCTAATGTAAGCGTGTAAGTATTCTGAGTGTGTTTAAGGTAGGCTAGGCTATGACGTTCTGGAAATTACATGAATTAAGTGCATTTTTAACATATACTATTTTCAACTTTCAGTGGGTTAATCAGGACATAATTCCACGGTAAGTCAAAGAAGATCTGTGTATAAAACTAGAAGGAAGAGTGACCTATCACTCAGCTTTTACTATCTTAATCACATGGACAATCGTGTTTCAGTATACTCCCTATTGCATTATTTAAAATCAACCCAAGACAACATATTCCTTTTGTAAATATTTCATTATGCATTTCTAAAAGATAAGGGGTTTTCAAAAGCATGAATGCCATTATCATATCAAAGTGAATCAAAAATTTTATCTTATAAAATACCCAGCCAATATTTGCATTTAGCCAGTTGTCTTATAAATATTTTTTTATTTGGTTGGTTGATTTTGCCATTTGCTTGAAATAGGATCCAAATAAGGTCCAGATAATGCAATCTTTTAACAAGCATCTCAAGTCTTTCAATCTTTAGGTTCTACTTTTCTCTGTTCTTTTTGCTTGCAATGTTTGTTATTCTTGCTATTGAAGAAATTAGATTTTTTTATCATGTTTAGTTTGCCATGGTCTGAATTTTGCTGATTATAATCTTGTGATGCTTTTTCACATATTTCCCTGTTCCTTTTTGTACCTGAAAATAAATTAGAAGTTTGATCAAGAGGCTTAATCAGATTCCATTTCGATGTTATATAAGAGGGATGATATTGTATATTTCCATTAGGAGTGCAGGTTTGAATATCACTCTTTTTGGTGTACCAACCAGTGAGGATCATTGTCTGGATCCATTAACTCACGATGAGTTGGAAAAAATATGTGTATTCTAATTCTTTCCTTTATTTTCTTACGTTATCAATAATATGTCTCTAAATTAACTTCAATTTATTAACTATTTTGGATCGTCCATGGTGACTCAGACAGTAAAGAATATTCCTGCAATGAGGGAGACCAGGCTTCCATCCCTGGGTTGGGAAGATCCCCTGGAGAAGGGAATGGCAACCCACTCCAGTATTCTTGCCTGGAGAATCCCATGGACAGAAGAACCTGGAGAGCTACAGTTCATTGGTCACAAAGAGTCAGACACAACTGAGTGACTAACACAACACTTATTAACTATTTGGCTAAAGGATTAAGGCATTTAGTAAAGATAATTGAGATATTTAATAAAAGGCAAGGTAAATGATTGCTTTATTTTTTTTTTAAATCTTGCAACATGTTCTGAATTTTTTTTAAAAAATTTCCAAAGATTATGAAAGCAAACTAGGATCCTTTCACATGTATTAAGAACTTGTGGATTTTTTAAAAATAATTTTATTTATTTATTTCTGGCTGTGCTGGGTCTTCGTTGCTGCAGGCAAGCAGGGGCTATTCTCTAATTGCTGTTCCCAGTCTTCTCATTGCTGTGGCGTCTCTTGCTATAGAGCATGGCCTTGAGGGCATGCAGGCTCAGTAGTGGCTCCCAGGCTCTAAACCACAAGCTCAACAGTTGTGCTGCATGGGCCCAGTTGCTCAAAGTCATTTGAGATCCTTCTAGATCAGGGATCAAAACTGTATGTCCTGCACTGGCAGGAGGACTCGATCGCTGAGTCACCAGGGAAGCTCGGAACTTGTGGACTTAAAAACATTTAATATATATTTAATCTATAGCAGTGATTATTCTTATTGATGTTTAATATGTTCCAGTTTGGTCAGTGAGTGGCTTCTTAAGCTTTGAGAGGTTTCTTGACATGTAGTCATGAGCCATATCCATGACAAGTATCCATGATCAGTAGTCTTTGAAAACCAACTTATTTTCTTTAATGTCAAGATATTCTGGAATCACCATGTACCCTATATCCAGAATCAGCAATTTCTCTAAGATGGGCCAGCTACATATAGTGGGAAATAGTAAATACTGATCCCCATTTTTGTACTAGGGATGCTTGGTGCTCTGGTTTGATTCAGGTTTCAAGTAATTTTCAATGGATGGAACTAGGAAATATGTATGTTAAGGATAAGACACCTGAAACCTTGAAAAATTTTCAAGGCCAAAATTTTTATATAACTTTAAAAATCTATATCGGAGAAGGCAATGGCACCCCACTTCAATACTCTTGCCTGGAAAATCCCATGGGCGGAGGAGCCTGGTAGGCTGCAGTCCATGGGGTCGCCAAGAGTCGGACACGACTGAGCAACTTCACTTCCATGCATTGGAGAAGGAAATGGCAACCCACTCCAGTGTTCTTGCCTGGAGAATCCCAGGGATGGGGGAGCCTGGTAGGCTGCCATCTATAGGTTCGCACAGAGTCGGACATGACTGAAGCGACTTAGCAGCAGCAGCAGCAGCAAAAATCTGTTCGTGCTACTCCGAGGCGGGGGAAGCCTCTGTTCTTGATGAACTCTCAGAATTACTCATCTGTTTTATCTAATGCATGTGCGTGCTAAGTTCCTTCTGTTGTGTCTGACTCTGCGACACTGTACCATAGCTCACCAGACTCCTCTGTCCATTGGATTCTCTGGGCAAAAATACTAGCATGTGTTGCTGTGCCCTTCTCCAGGGGTTCTCCTGACCCAGGGATCAAACCTACATCTCTTATGTCTACCTGCATTGGCAAGTGGGTTCTTTACCACTAGTGCCACCTGGGAAGTCCTGTTTTATCTTATAGTACATTGACAAATTGATAACACTTTGAGAAAAATCAAGAACTAACACAAAAGATATTGCTACAGAGAAAAATCTGCTGAGAAATGTTTTAGTTGTTCAATACTTAAATTCTATAACAGCAGAGTCAAAAATTGTTTTACAGCATTTTAAAGGCATATATTTTCTACTTTATTTTTATTTAATTTTCATGATTCTTTTTAAAATTAAATTTTTATTACAATTATGCAATATGATCCATGTTATAAATTCAACAACAGTATGTTCCCAGAAATCTGTATTCTACTTTATTCTTGTCCTCTCAAATGTATTTATTTACTTTTATAGTTAGTTTTTCTAATTTATACTTTTTTCTTCCATTTTTTCTTTAATGTGAGTAGATATATGAATACATGCATATGGCTAGAAGTGTCAATTTATACATATGTATCAGTATATGTTTATATAAGGAGGGCACAGCAAACCACTGTAGTATTCTTATCTGGAGAGTCCTTTGGACAGAAGAGCCTGGTGGGCTACAGTCCACAGGTTTGCAAAGAGCTGGACATGACTGCGGAGACTTAGCATGCATGCATATATTTATATATTAAAACTGTAACACATACATATATATTAATTGTCAAGGCCCTAATCTTATTCCCCAGTGATTTGCCATTCACTCAATTGAAAGCTTCTCTCTCTAGCCCTATATCCTGCTTCTATCTAGTATCAGAATTATCTTTTTTGTTGTTGTTTCTCATATTTGGACATTAGCAATTAACATTAAATAATGACACAAATTCACTGACCTGTTAAACATGTGAAACTTCATACAATTATGCTTTGATCAATCATAACCATATATATTAATGCCATATATAATTCCCAGCATCCCAAAATGGAGTAAAGCAGTTCCTTACCAATCTTTGTTTTCTGCTGCAGTCTTGCAAGTAAAGACTAAAGATTTTATTTAATGGAAGCATGGTATTGGTTTAGTTGCTAAGTTGTATCTGACTCCTGAAATCCCATGGACTGTAGCCTGCCAGGTTCCTCTGTCCATGGGATTCTCCGGGCAAGAATATTGGAGTGGATTGCCATTTCCTTCTTTAGAGGATCTTCCCAACCCAGGAATCAAACTCTGGTCTCTTGTATTGCAGGCAGATTCTTTACCAACTGAGCTATGAGGAACAAAAAATTCAAACACTCTACTTTTTAACTTGATATGAAATTCCAGAGATCATTTCCTATTTTTATATTTCTTTTTTTAAAAAGTTGACCTATAGTGGTCAACTTTTATAATTATGAAATTATTATAATTTCAAATAGTAACCTATTATAAATTCAGTATAATACATTCAACCCATATGCTAATAATGAACAACTGTGCTGGTCATAGAATCATGATAGATCCTATGATAGATAGTGATTCATAGAATCACTGTTAGAAACAGTGCTGAAAATAACAGTCATGAAAAGTATCACTTTTCATAATTTTACTAGTGTATCTTTAGGATAGGCTTTTAGTTCCAGAGTTATAAATCTTATGTAGAGGTTGTATTATTTTTGCAGTCCACACCTACAACATATGGGTGTTTGTTTTCATGCAGCTGCAGCAAAATTAGAAAAATTTGATATTTGATAAAAAAATCATATTGTCAGTGTAGTTTTAGCTTTCATTTCTCTTACTTTGATCAAACTAACACTTTTTCATACAAAAAGAGAAATTTGAAGTTAAATTTCTTTTTCTATTGACATTCTTTCCCTGTCTCTAGTTATAGTGTTGCTGACCATTTTATTCTTTATTTGAAGAAACATTTTACTTATTACAAATATCAATTATTTTCTTTAATTTCTAAGACCACTTGGAACTGCCCAATTTTTTCAATATTAAACAATTATCTCAGTAAAATACTGTTCTATAATGTAATTTTAATTTAGAGTGGGAAAAATGCTTCCCACATTTTTATCACTGAACCTTTGAAACATTTGAAATCTTTGAAATATTTATCTTAGAAAATAAATATTTATACCCCCAAGCTCTGTGACAATGAGAGTATAGTCACATGACATAATCAAGCTTAAAAAAAAAAACCTGAAGAAGCAGGTACTTCTTATAATCTATCTTCAGGAAAGGGCCCAGTCTATTGCAGTGAACATGGCAGTGTATAATGGACAACCTCAGTTAGGTGAACTGTACTATGCATGTCCTGGGACAGCGTCTATGGGTCATGGTTGATAGTAACATTAGTGTTATTATGTGACTAGAACTCCAAACTTTTATCCTTTCAACAATTCTGTGAAATTATATCATGTAACTAATGTTGATCCAGATTAGAAAAGGCAGAGGAACCAGAGATCAAATTGCCGACATCTGTTGGATTATCAGAAAAGCAAGAGAGTTCCAGAAAAACATCTATTTCTGCTTTATTGACTATGCCAAAGGCTTTGACTGTGTGGATCACCACAAACTGTGGAAAATTCTTCAAGAGATGGGAATACCAGACCACCTTACTGGCCTTTTGAAAAATCTGTATGCAGGTCAGGAAACAACAGTTAGAACTGAACATGGAACAACAGACTGGTTCCAAATAGGAAAAGGAGTATGTCAAGGCTGTATGTTATCACCCTGCTTATTTAACTTTTATGCAGAGTACATTATGAGAAATGCTGGGCTGGATGAGGCACAAGCTAGAATCAAGATTGCCAAGAGAAATATCAATAACTTCAGATATGCAGATGACACCACCCTTATGGAAGAAAACGAAGAACTAAAAAGCCTCTTGATGAAAGTGAAAGAAGAGAGTGAAAAAGTTGGCTTACAGTTCAACACTCAGAAAACTAAGATCATGGCATGTGGTCCCATCACTTCATGGAAAATAGATGGGGTAACTGGAAACAGTGACAGACTTTATTTTTAGGGGCTCCAAAATCACTGCAGATGGTGACTGCAGCCATGAAATTAAAAGACGCTTGCTCCTTGGAAGAAAAATTATGACCAACCTAGATAGCATATTAAAAAGCAGAGGCATTACTTTGCCAACAAAGGTCCATCTAGTCAAAGCAATGGTTTTTCCAATAGTCTTGTATGGATGTGAGAGTTGGACTGTGAAGAAAGCTGAGTGCTGAAGAATTGATGCTTTTGAACTGTGGTGTTGCAGAAGACTTAAGAGTCCCTTGGATTGCAAGGAGATCCAATCAGTCCATCCTAAAGGAAATCAGTCCTGAATGTTCATTGGAAGGACTGATGCTGAAGCTGAAACTCCAATACTTTGGCCACCTGATGTGAAGAAACTTACTCATTTGAAAAGACCCTGATGCTGGGAAGGATTGAAGGTGGGAGGAGAAGGGAACAACAGAGGATGAGATATTTGGATGGCATCACTGACTCAATGGACATGAGTTTGAGTAAACTCTGGGAGTTGGTGATGGACAGGGAGGCCTGGGGTCCTGCAGTCCATGGGGTCACAAAGAGTCAGACATGACTGATCGACTGAACTGAACCGAACTGAACTGACTGAAACTATAGTTGGTTAACTACCAACTCTGATGGATATAGAATTTGGCCCCTGAGATGGATTACTGTAGGTAACACTCTTATGAAATGAGATTCTGATATTTCTTATGTTTTTGTAAGTCTGAAGGGCTTTAAATTCATCCAGGAAAAGATGAGAATCTGGTAGGCTTTGACGTGAAAGGGGCAAATGCATGTTTTAGAACAAAGCCTGTTTGTGTTTGCCTATCATATATAAGGTCTTAGGAGAAATCAGTAGGTTCTACCAAAGAACAGTATGTGGGACATGGAGAATATGAGGATCCAGTATGTGTTAGGTCTTCTAATTAAACTAGAGAGTTTAAATAAATAAGTTCATATGAAGTATGGCCTGATAACCAGTAACTTTCTCTGACTTGGTGTGGAGGCTCTATCCTAACTTCCAAAGGGCTGAGTTCATCAGGAATTCAAAATTTAAGCACCCAAATTACCAAAATTTTCAATTGTCAAATTATATAATTTTAATACTTAGATTTGTCAGTTTTTAATTTTATTCTTTACTTTTTATTTTTAAATTATTTCAGGCTTACAGAAAAGTTGTGGAGATCTGTCAACTCTTCATAATGAAGCTAAGGCATTTCTTAGGAAAAGATCAGTGACCTGAGAATTGAAAAAGGAGCAAATGCGGGAGTTAAAGGAATCAAATGAATGTCCCAGTTCTCCCTAATTCCCTTTCCTCTGCAGAGACAGCTTCTTCCCCACGAGAAGATAGTCAGTATTAGCTTTTTTAAATGACCATGGGGCAGACTTCACAGCGGAAAGCATATCTCATTAGGCTGAACTCTCAAACTTTTCTGTGTTGCAGCACTCTGAACCCGTAATTAAACTCATATCTCAGTATACTCTGTAGCAGACTATAGTACAAATACATAATGGAATACTATAATACTTAGCCATATAAAGAGTGAAATAATGCCATTTTCAACAACATGGATATAACTAAAGATTATCATTCTAAGTGAAGTAATTCAGAAAGAAAGACAAATACCACATGATATCACGTATATGTGCAATCTAAAATACAACACAGATGAACATATCTATGAAACAGTAACAGAATCACATACATAGAGAACAGTCTTGTGGATGCTAAGAGGGAGGGAGTTGGTCTAGGGATGGAGGAAGAGGTTGGGGTTAGCATATGTAGCTTTTATATATTGAATGGATAAAGAACAAGGTCTACTGTATAGCACAGAGAACTATATTCAATATCCTGTGATAAACCATAATGGGAAAGAATATATATATGTATATATGTATATGTATATGTATATGTAGTATATGTGTGTATGTTAGTTGCTCAGTTGTATCTGACTCTGCAACACCATGGACAGTAGACTGCCAAGGCTCCTCTGTGCATGGAATTCTCCATGCAAGAATAAGTGGGTATGTTACTGAGGATCTTGCTGACCCAGGGGTCGAACCTGGATCTCCTGCATTGCAGGTAGATTTTTTACCGTCTGAGCCACCAGGGAAGCCATATATATATATATATATATGTTAAAAATAATATATATGTGTATATTTATCCTATATATCATGTTAAATATTCTAAAACATTTCTAAAATATGTTTTGAATGCTGCATGTTAAAAATAACAATAATTGAATAAATAAATATTAATAATAAAATGGATTCTGATGGTGTTAAGACAGAAGCTAGAATTTTATATCAAGTGAATAGAAAAACATGAATATACTTGTTAGAGTTTACAGTTTAACATGCTTGCTCTTGCTGTCAGGAGAGGTTTTTCTCATTTAGTCATTTGAAGATCTGAAACAAGAAATCTCAAAGCTCTTCCACAATAAGTGAATTTGAGATGCTAGGGATTTATGAGTATTAGGTGGAGAACAAATTAAAAAAAAAAAAGAATAAAAAAACCCAAACCTCAGAACAACAAAAAAGAATAATGTATTTATCATGTGTATTTACCATGTTGAGCCATTTACCAACCTCTGACTTTTACCTCAGACACTGTTACATGACACTGAAGAGAATGCCAGTATCTCTGCAACACCATATTGTTTTTCCCTTAGACTACAGGTAAATGAGAAACCCTGTAATTAAAATATTCTTGTGGCTATTGTGCTTTAGTGCTCAGCTTTTAGTTCTATCTCTTTTGATACTGAACTTGACTTTCAGAGAACTAAAGGCTAAAATCGGTTTCGTTGTATTTTGTTTGTCCTCACAGGACTCCACTGGTGCTGTTTTAGGATGTAATTTGTTTTGTCAAAAATATGCACTCCAGACAGATGTATAAAGTAGAACTGACACAGAGGCAACATATTCCATATCTTGGAAGATAGCTTGCACTTAAAAAAAATCGGTAAGTGGCAAAGTTTAATGGAGGTCTTGTAATTATAGTTTACAAAACTGGAGTCCGGATGCTGGCAAAACACTCTCTGTCTTCAAGTACCCTTTCTGCTCTAGTTATGAAGTTGTAACCTCTATGGAGTTAGATTGTCTAAGGTCCCTTTATAGGTGGTGAAAGTTATTTGTGATTTCTGGTCCCAGAATTTGTGACTCAAGAACTTTCTTCTGCTCTCCTTTGAGTGGGAACTAATCCTGGCTGTTGGCTTTGGAAACATTTCACCTCACTGAAGGGGTAAATTGTAGTCTTCTAATAGAACGTTTCCATACTGCAATTAGTTGTTTCTGAACCAGAAGTTCATAGTAAAACTATGAGAATAGTTATTCATGAAAGGGAAATGTCACATACAATCAATGGAAAAAATTTAACTTCTGAGGAAAAAAGAAAAACAAAACACTGAAAACCTGAGCAGCAATTCAACTGCTGTGTATAGAACTGATTCCACCAGATATTTTACAGAAACACTGTTCCAACGGGGAATGTTATCCACAAGTTTGATTTTACACATAAAAGAGTATGATTCTGTGATGGAACTTAAAAGATGGGCAAATTCAAAAGCCTGTAGCAGCAATTCACTATAATTACACCAAACTGTTGGCAGCACATGGTATTATATATTCAATGTAACTGATTAAGCTCAAGTTCTTTGCCAGAGAATATGTCATTCTGAGATCCACTGAAATATACCTCTCTTGTGATCTGAGTGCTAATGTTAATAACTCATAGAGATAGATCCCTTGACTCCTCAAGGACTGGATTATTCAAAGGATATCCATCCAGTTCAGTTCAGTTGCTCATTTGTGTCCGACTCTTTGTGACTTCTTGGACTGTAGTATGCCAGGCTTCCCTGTCCATCACTAGCATCCATAACATGCTCAAACTCATGTCTATCAAGTTGGTGATGCCATCCAGCCATCTAAATCTCTGTCGTCCCCTTTGCCTCTTGCCTTCATTCTTGCCAGGATCAGAGACTTATCCAAAGAGTTGGTTCTTCCCATCAGGTGGCCAAAGTATTGGAGCTTCAGCTTCAGCATCAGTCCTTCCAATGAATATTCAGGACTGATTTATTTTAGGATTGACTGTTTCAATCTCCTTGCAGTTTAAAGGACTCTCAGGAGTCTTCTCCAACACAAGAGTTCAGTTCAGTTCAGTTCAGTCCCTCAGTCATGTCCGACTCTTTGCGACCCCATGAATTGCAGCACGCCAGGCCTCCCTGTCCATCACCAACTCCTGGAGTTCACCTAAACCCAGGCCAATCGAGTCAGTGATGCCATCCAGCCATCTCATCCTCTGTCGTCCCCTTCTCCTCCTGCTCCCAATCCCTCCCAGCATCAGTCTTTTCCAATGAGTCAACTCTTCAGATGACATAGCCAAAGTACTGGAGTTTCAACTTTAGCATCATTCCTTCCAAAGAACACCCAGCACTGATCTCCTTTAGAATGGACTGGTTGGATCTCCTTGCAGTCCATGGGACACTCAAGAGTCTTCTCCAACACCACAGTTCAAAAGCATCAATTTTTGTGGTGGATTCATTTTGATATTTGACAAAACTAATACAATTATGTAAAGTTTAAAAATAAAATAAAATTAAAAAAAAAAGCGTCAATTTTTCAGCTCTCGGCTTTCTTCACAGTCCAACTCTCACATCCATACATGACCACTGGAAAAACCATAGCCTTGACTAGATGGACCTTTGTTGGCAAAGCAATGTCTCTGCTTTTGAATACGCTATCTAGGTTGGTCATAACTTTCCTTCCGAAGAGTAAGTGTCTTTTAATTTCATGGCTGCAATCACCATCTGCAGTGATTTTGGAGCCCCAAAAAATAAAGTCTGATATTGTTTCCCCACCTATTTGCCATGAAGTGATGGGACCAGATGCCATGATGTTAGTTTTCTGAATTTGAGCTTTAAGACAACTTTTTCACTCTCCTCTTTCACTTTCATCAAGAGGCTTTTTAATTCCTCTTCACTTTCTGCTATAAGGGTGGTGTTAAAAAGTATCAATTCTTCAGTGCTCAGCTTTCTTTATGGTCCAACTCACATCCATATATGACTACTGGAAAAAACATAGCTTTGACTAGATAGACCTTTGTTGGCAAAGTAACATCTCTGCTTTTTAATATGCTGTCTAGTTTGTCATAGTTTTTCTTCCAAGGAGCAAGTATCTTTTAATTTCATGGCTGCAATGATACTGGAGCCCCCAAAACTAGTCTCTTGCTGTTTCCAGGCTTCCTTGATAGCACAGTTGGTAAAGAATCCTGCAATGCAGGAGACCCAGTCCTATTCCTTAGTGCAGAAGATTCCCTGGAGAAAGGATAGGCTAACCACTCCAGTATTCTTGGGCTTCCCTTGTGGCTTAGCTAGTATCTTGCAATGCAGGAGACCATAGTTTGATCCCTGAGTTGGCTGGAGAAGGGAAAGGCTACCCACTCCAGTATTCTTAACTGGAGAATTCCATGGACTGAATAGTGAATCAAACATGACTCAGCAACTTTCACTCACACTGTTTCCATCATTTCCCTGTCTATCCACCATGAAATGATGGGACTGGATACTATGATCTTAGTTTTTGAATGTTGAGTTTTAAGCCAGCCTTTTCACATTCCTCTTTCATTTTCATCAAGAGGCTCTTTAGGTTAATCCTAAAGGAAATCAGTTCTGAATATTCACTGGAATGGCTGATGTTGAACTTGAAGTTCCAATACTTTAGCCACCTGTTGGGAAGAATTGATTCATTGGAAAAGATCTTGATGCTGCAAAAAATTGAAGGCAGAAGGAGAACAGGACTACAGAGGATGAGATGGTTGGACGGCATCACCATCCATGTACATGAGTTTGAGCAAGCTCCAGGAGTTGGCAATGGACATGGAAGACTAGTGTGCCACAATTCATGGGGTCACAAAGGGTAGGGCACAATTGAGTGACTGAACTTAAGAGGCTCTTTAGTTCCTCTTTGCTTTTTGCCATAAGGGTGGTGTCACCTACTTATCTGAGGTTATTGATATTTCTCCCTGCAATCTTGATTCCAGGCTGTGCTCCATCCAGTCAAGCATTTTGCATGATCTACTCTGTATAAAAGTTAAATAAATAAGGTGACAATATACAGCCTTGAATTACCCCTTTTCCAATTTGGAATCAGTCCATTGTTCCTTATCCAGTTCTAACTGTTGCTCCTTGACCTGCATACAAATTTCTTAGGAGCCAGGTAAGGTAGTCAGGTATTCCCATCTCCTTAAGAATTTTCACAGTTTGTTGTGGTACACACAGTCAAAAGTTTTAGTGTAGTCAATGAAGCAGAAGTAGATGTATTTCCTGGAATTTTACCTTTGCCTTTTCTATGATCCAACAGATGTTAACAATTTGATCTCTTGTTCCTCTTCCTTTTCTAAATTCAGCTTGAATATCTGGAATCTCTCAGTTCATGAACTGTTGAAGCCTTGTTTGGAAATTTTTAAGCATTACTTTGCTAGTGAGATGCATGCAATTGTGTGGTATTTGAACATTTTTTGGCATTGTCTTTCTTTGGAATTGGGATGAAAACCGACCTTTTCCAATCCTGGTTTTCCACTGCTGAGTTTTCCAAATTTGCTGGCATATTGAGTGCAGCATTTTAACAGCATCATCTTTTAGGATTTGAAATAGCTCAGCTGGAATTCCATCACCTCCACTAGCTTTGTTCATAGTGATGTCCCCTTGACTTCATAATCCAGGATGCCTGGCTCTAGCTGAGTGATCACACAACTGTGATTATCTGGTCATTAAGACCTCTTTTGCATAGTTCTTCTGTGTATTCTTCCCACCTCTTAATATCTTCCGTTTCTGTTAGGTCCATACCATTTCTGTCCTATATTGTGCCCGTCTTTGTATGCAATGTTCCCTTGGTATTTCTAATTTTCTTGTAGATATCTCTAGTCTTACCCATTCTATTGTTTTCCTATATTTCTTTGCATTGATCACTTAGGAAGGCTTTCTTATGTCTCCTTGTTATTCCTTAGAACTCTATACAAATGGGTATGTGCTTAGTCACTCAGTTGTGTCCAACTCTTTGCAACCCCATGGACTGTAGCCCACCAGGCTCCTCTGCCATGGATATTCTCCAGGCAAGAATACTGGAGTGGATTGCCATGCCCTCCTCCAGGGGATCTTCCCAACCCAGGGACTGAACCCAGGTCTCCCACATTGCAGGTGTACCTTTCCTTTTCTCCTTTGCCTTTAGCTTCTCTTCTTTTCTAAACTATTTGTAAGGTCTCCTCAGACAACCATTTTGCCTTTTTGCATTTCTTTTTCTTGGGGATGATCTTGATCTTTGCCTCCTGTACAATGTCATGAACCTGTGTCCATTGTTCTTCAGGCACTCTGTCTATTAGATCTAATCCCTTGAATCTATTTGTCACATCCACTCTATAATTGTAAGGGATTTGATTAGGTCATACCTGAATGGTCTAGTGGTTTTCCCTACTTTCTCCAATTTAAGTCTGAATTTGGCAATAAGGAATTCATGATCTGAGCCATAGTCAGCTCCTGGTCTTGCTTTCACTTACTGTATAGAGCTTCTCCATCTTTGGCTGCAAAGAATATAATCAATTTGATTTTGGTATTGACCATCTGGTGATGTCCATGTGTAGAGTTGTCCCTTGTGTTTTTTGAAGTGGTGTTTGCTATGACCACTGTGTTCTCTTGGCAAATCTCTGTTAACCTTTGCCTGCTTCATTTTGTACTCCAAGACCAAATTTGCCTGTTACGCCAGGTATCTCTTGACTTCTTACTTTTGAACTCCAGTACCCTATGAAGCAAAGAATATTTTTTTTGGCAGGGGTGGGGGTGGGGGGGTGTGTGTTAGTTATAGAAGGTTATTGCAATTAATCACTGAACAACTGTCAACAGTAGAATATTGGATCCCACCAAAAAAAGATAACCCACGTCCAAGGGCAAAGGAGAAGCCCCAACAAGGTGGTAGGAGGGGTGAAATTGTGTTTAGAATCAAGCCCCATGACTGCCAGAGACACTCAGAGGGCTCCAACAAAACCTTGTGTACACTAGGACTCAGGAACCCCACAAGAGACTGAGCTAGACCCACCTTTGTGTATTTGAGTGTCTCCTGCAGAGGCATGGATCAGCATTGGCCTGCCACGGGGACAGGGGCTCTGGCTGCAGTAGACCTGGGAGCCATGACCTATGAATCCCACCACAGAGCCACTGAGAAGACAATCCACAAACTGGAGAACAATTATATCAAAGAATTTCTTGCACTTTTGTGAAAGTTCTAGGGTACACAACTGATTTCTCAACCTGGGGATCTGGCAAAGAGACTGAGAACCCTCAGGGAATTTGACTTTGAAGGTCAGTGGGATTTGATTATAGAACTTCTTGTGTGCACCAGGATCCAGGAGAAAGGAGCAGTGACCCCACAAGAGACTGGGCCAGACTTCCCTGTGAGTATCCAGGAGTCTCTGGTAGAGGTGTGGGTCAAGAGTGGCCTTGGATCACAGCCTTATCTAACTCAATAAAACTATGAGCCATGCCATGTAGGGCCACCTAAAATGAACAAGTCATGGTAGACAGTTCTGACAAAACATGGTCCACTGGAGAAGAGCATGGCAAACCACTTCAGTATTCTTGCCTTGAGAACCCCATGAATTTGAGAAGGCCAAAAGATATGACACTGACAGATGAACTCCTCAGGTTGGTAGATGCCCAATATGCTACTGCAGAAGAGTGGAGAAATAGCTCCAGAAAGAATGAATAGACTGAGCCAAAGTGAAAACAACACCCAGTTGTGGATATGCCTGGTGATGGAAGTTAAGTCCAATGCTGTAAAGAACAATATTGTATAGGAACCTGGAATGTTAGGTCCATGAATCAGGATAAATTGAAAGTGGTCAAGCAGAGCATGTCAAAAGTGAACATCGACATTTTAGGAATCAGTGAACTAAAATGGACCAGAATGGGCAAATTTAACTCAGATAACCATGATATCTACTGTGGGCAAGAATCCCCTAGAAAAAATGAGTAGCCCTCATAGACAACAAAAGAGTCCAAAATGCAGTACTTGGGTGCAGTCTCAAAAACGACAGAATGATCTCTGTTCATTTCCAAGACAAATCGTTCAGTATCACAGTAATCCAAGTCTATAACCCAACCAATAATGCCAAAGTATATCCATATGAAGAGCCAACTCCAATGGGAGGAAATAAACAGGTATGAGCCCTCAAGAAGAGGGAGTAAATGGAGGAAAGCAACTTGAAAAATACTTACTGATAAATTAGTAATTATTTACTAACTTACTAATACTGATTAGTATTTACATTACCTCTCTGGGTCAACACTTGAATTCACAAGGAAAACAAAACCACCATGAAGGAATTTAGTACTAAATAAGGGATTCATGCCTAAATGATCAATGCTCACAAAATAGAAGCTATTTTTGAGCTTCTCCAAGGACACAGATATTGAGATATATTAGCAAATAATTTGTGGACAAGGACAGTTTGCATTTCTCAGACAGCTTTGATAAAATATACACTTTTGAACAAGAATCTATAATGTATTTTGTCATATGCATTTTGCCAGGATGTGGAATTATTATGCTTCCTGCAGGAGAAGGCAAAATCCACATACAATTAAAGCCCTGCTACTGCTGCTGCTAAGTGCCTTCAGTCATGTCCAACTCTTTTTGACCCTAAGGACAAGGGCCACCAGGCTCCTCTGTCCATGGAATTCTCCAGGAAAGAATACTGGAGTAGGTTACCATGCCCTCCTCAACTAAAGCCCTAAATTACCATATATTTTTTCCTAAATACTAATATTCCTTGATATTATAATTCAATTCAATTCAGTTCAGTCGTTCAGTTGTGTCCGACTCTTGGTGACCCCATGGACTGAAGCACACCATGCTTCCTTGTCCATCACTAATTCCCGGAGCTTGCTCAAACTCATGTCCATCAAGCCGGTGATGTCATCCAACCATCCCATTCTCTGTCATCCCCTTCTCCTCCTCTCTTCAATCGTCCCCAGCATCAGGGTCTTTTCCTATGAGTCAGTTCTTCACATCAGGTGGCCAAAGTATTGGAGTTTCAGCTTCAGCATCAGTCCTGCCAATATTCAGGACTGATTTCCTTTAGGATGGACTGGTTGGATCTCCTTGCTGTCCAAGGGACTTTCAAGATTCTTCTCCAACACCATAGTTCAAAAGCATCAATTCTTCAGTGTTCTGCTTTCTTTATAGTCCAACACTCACATCCATACATGACTACTGGAAAAACCATAGCTTTGACTAGATGGATCTTTGTCAGCAAAGTAATGTCTCTGCTTTTTAATATGCTATCTAGGTTGGTCATAGCTTTTCTTCCAAGGAGCAAGTGTCTTTTAATTTCATGGCTCCAGTCACCATCTGCAGTGATTTTGGAGCCCAAGAAAATAAATTCTTTCACTGTTTCCATTGTTTCCCCATTTACAGGCCATGCAGTGATGGGACCGGATGCCATGATCTTAGTTTTCTGAATGTTGAGCTTTAAGCCAACTTTTCACTCTCCTCTTTCAGTTTCATCAAGAGGCTGTTCAGTTCCTCTTCACTTTCTTCCATAAGGGTGATGTCATCTGCATATCTGAGGTTATTGATATTTCTCCCTGCAATCTTGATTCCAGCTTGTGCTTCATCCAGCCCAGAATTTCGCATGATGTACTCTGCATATAATTTAAACAAGCAGGGAGACAATATACAGCCTTGATGTATTCCTTTTCCATTTTGGAACCAGTCTGTTGTTCCATGTCTGGTTCCAACTGTTGTTTCTTGACCTGCATACATATTTCTCAGGAGGCAGGTAGGGTGGTCTGGTATTCCCATCTTGAAGAATTTTCCACAGTTCGTTGTGATCTACGAAGTTAAAGGCTCTGGTGTAATCAATAAAGCAGTAGATGTTTTTCTGTTATATTCTTGCCTTTTATATGATCCAACAGATGTTGGCAATTTGATCTCTGGTTCCTCTGCCTTTTCTACATCCATCTTGAACATCTTGAAGTTCACAGTTCACGTACTGTTGAAGCCTTAATTTTGAGCATTACTTTGCCAGCATGTGAGATGAGTGCATACTATAATTAGGAGAGCACATTCTTTTTGCAGCTCTAGCTAGCCAAGAATGGACTCTATGGCATAGAATTAATTAGTTATTCCATGTCTCCCATTACCCAGTGGCCACATGGAATGACTAACAGCTTCCTAACAGTAACTTTTACAGACTAGTTGATCCACCCCACTTCTGATATTTATACTCTGAACATTAATATAATCTGCAAAGGTCCTTGTGAGTTGGTCAAGTTTTTTTTTTTTTTCTAGTGTAGTAGGGAGAAGCGATGAAAATAGTTCTAGCTGATGTACCACAGATACATCCCCATAGACCTAAAATTTCCATATCTTATCTCTGTGTACTCATCTCTACTTTCTGCTCCCAAAGTGGCCACAGTGAATGGCCCAGGAGGTTCCATTGTTTACAATGAGGATGGCTTGATGAATGCAAATTTTAATTAACCTTTTTCATTTTTCAGAATGGTACCTTCGCGGCTCTCCTACTGTAGGTACAAGTTGAACATCAGTAGTAACTGGAGTATTTGTACATTTTGTTAAATTTCTATTCTGAAAGAAGAAATTATTCTCCCATTTCTTCTTCCTTTTCAATGGAGTTCATGTGCCATGAAGTCACCCCTATTCATTTTCAGGAACATTCTTTGTTGCTCCAAGAAAAGGATACAGGTATGCTAATCCCCAGCAGGAATGGTAAAATTCTGGTGGCCAGGAATGGACAGGTCTTAGTCACAAAAGAAAGAAGGAAGTTCACTAGGGAAGAGGGTGTTTACATCGAATAATTCTATTTTTCTTATTTCATATAACATGAATAGGTAGACATTCTTGAACAGCCTGTGCAAATTGCAACATGATTTTCTTGAAATATTATTACTAGCATAATATGACTCAAAAAGATATCTTCTTTAAGAAGATAAACGTTCCAGATAAGGCTTTAAGAATCCTCTCTTTCTGAAATTAACAGAAGACCTTGTTGCCTATCTTGGTGCTCTTCCTGATCATATAAACTGTATCGAACTCTGTCTTCTCTGGCAGAGTAAGACTCATTTTCTCCTCTTATCTCCCAGGTAATTGGGCTTCTAAGACTATGAACAATTGGTAAAGATCTCATTTAGAGTCATGGCCATGAGGTTTCCCTACCCACCACACCATCTTACTTAAGAATTTCAAATCTTCCAGCTGATATCAATAACATCAATATATACTTTCCCTAAGTTGCAATGTCTCCTCAAGGTCATTACCTGGGATTAGTGGTCTCTTGTTTTTTTTTTTTTTTTTTTTTTTTTCTGTAGGAATCTCTTCATAGTACAACTTTCTCAGCTTCCACTGCAAACTACTCTATTGAATGCTTAGGGAGTCTAAAAGAATTCTATGCACTCTGGTTTACTTCACTTAGACACTCTCAGTCTAATGATCACCATTGTATTTTATTTACAGTGTGGATGACTGTACCCCTTGAAAAATCTGCACTAAAACCTAAAGAACATAACACTTTTTATATGGGATGACTGTGGAGAGAACTTCGAAGATAAGATTCTGTAATTGATTATCTGCCCTAATTGGTAGAATGGTAGTCTATTCAAGGGGGAAAGATACCAAACTAAGTGACACAATGGAAATGAGAAATGTAAGCAAAGTGAAGGCAACTAGCTGATTATACTAGAACACTTTAAGGGAGAAAATGTCAGCATTACTTTGAAATTATTCAACTGAAATTGGCAGCAAAATAAGTTGTTGAGCTACCACTATGGAGTTCCAAATCCCTTAAGCATTCATAAAAAGTTTACATGTTGAGAGCCAGGGTTCCCTTGTTTCTATAAGATAAATCTCGAAATGTAGTTTTCTTTTCCTTATTTTTTATCCACTCCCTAAATATACTTTTGCAATTTTCTGTTGAGAATTTACACTCAAGGGTGAAAGTATGTTCAATTTAAGCTCTCCCTTCAGCAAAAATGGCTTAAATAATATTTCTTCCCACATGCCGCAATAATCTTTATGGCAGATAAATGGGAACTTCAATGTCTGAGCAAATGCAATATTCCAAGCATTTTGCATGTTAACTCACATAATTCTTCTGAACAAGTCTATGAGTTGAACATTATTTTATCCCAATTTTACACTTGAGGAAACTCACACTTACATAGGTTAAACAACTTGTTCAGAATTGAAACACCCAAAGAGAGTTTTAGAGTGAAATTGACTTGTTTGCTAAGCTAAGCTTAATGCCTCCTCCATCCTTATAGGCTGCTTTAACATTCATTCATCCAGATACTGTGTACTCTTGTATCTTCATGGACTGCTGTTCTATGTTTTACTCATTGCTCGCATATTGTTATTGTATCCTTTTTCCTAGTCCAGTGAATTTTAAGCAGAGTGATATGACACATTGATATGCCAATGTGAATAAAGTCCAACATGGAACTTCTGTTTCTGGCCAAGATGGAGTAACAGGAAAGATAATCTTACATATGAAGCCGTAAAACAAATGGGCTAAGTAAATGAAATACAGGTATTTCCTGCTTTTCAAAAATTCACTTTATGCCACTTTTATGAAAAACTTACATTAGTACTTGTTGTGGAAAACTGAAGGAAATTTAAAGATTTTCATTTTTACATAACTAGGTTATTGCCCTTTTGCTTTATACCATTTCAGGTTACAAAAGGCTTCATTAAAAACATTCTATTTTCAGTTGTGGGGAGAGACCTGTAATGGTTTTCTACACACTACATCAAGAAAAACAAATAATATTTATCCATGAGAGATGGGAAGCAAACAGGTTGAACACTGTGAATGTCCCAGCTTACTGCCTTGAGAGAGTTACCAGACTGTGGAACAAGAGAAACAACCTCAATAAATACCAAGGATTGAGTTCATAGTCCAGGAAAATAAACATAGATAGGCAACAAACAGGAAAAAGAAGCACAAATATTTTAGAAAAATGTCCAGAAATATTCAGCAGAATAATGAATGGTACACACAAGAGACAATTATCCAAGACTGGGGCAACACTATTCAAAAAGATAAGAGTGCTTGCCACATACACAGTTCAGTTCAGTTACTCAGTCCCGTCCAACTCTTTGTGATCCCATGGATTGCAGCATGCCGTGCTTCCCTGTCCAACACCAACTCCTGGAGTTTACTCAAACTCATCCAACCATCTCATCCTCTGTTGTTCCCTTCTCCTCTAGCCTTCAATCTTTCCCAGCATCAGGGTTTTGTCAAATGAGTCAGTTCTTCACATCAGGTGGCCAAAGTATTGGAGTTTCAGCTACAGCATCAGTCCGTACAATAAACATTCAGCATTGATTTCCTTTAAGATGGACTGGTTGGATCTCCTTGCAGCCCAAGGGACTCTCAAGAATCTTCTCCAACACCATAGTTCAAAAGCATCAATTAACTGGCACTCAACTTTCTTTTCAATCTAAATCTCACATCCATACATGACTACTGGAAAAACCATAGCCTTGACTAGACGGACCTTTGTCAGCAAAGTAATGTCTCTGCTTTTTAATATGCTATCTAGGTTGGTCATAACTTTTCTTCCAAGGGGCAATTGTCTTTTAATTTCATGGCTGCAGTCACCATCTGCAGTGATTTTGGAGACCCCTAAATAAAGTCTCTCACTGTTTCCACTATTTCCCCATACACAGTATGGGGAATGCTTCATGTTTCAATTAGCCATACTGAAAAAATTTTATAAGTAATTGAGTAGAATTCTCAGAAGTATCTTCAAAGGAGAATAATCAACACTATACTAAACACATCTTTGGTTATTCCTTAACAAATACTAATATCAGGACTACAGAGTGATGTTACTGTCTACAAGTAACTAGCCTAAAACCAGAACAAAGTTCAAAAATGTTTATTTAAATAAAAATATTCAGTACACAACTATGTAAAATTCACAATATCTTGCATCTGATTAAAAAGCATGAGACATGCAGAAACAGAATTTTACAACACAAGGATGAGAGACATCAATCAATCAAAATTGATCTACTGGTAACAGAGGTGTTAGAATGAGCAGCCAAGGATATTAAAACAATTTTTTCAAGTATATGCTATTTTTTTTTGTTAGGAGATAAATGTATGTCATGAAAGGAGGACCCAAATTTTGAAAAATTATAAAAAATAGACAAGATAATTTTGGTGGTACAAACAAACTTTATTTAACTGTAATTAAAAGGATAGTCTCCATTCAGATAACTGAAAAATGAGGCAGGAGGCAAGAAGCTTTTACAGTAAAGAACAAAGGAGAAACAAAGGAAATATCTGGCTAGGGCCACATAGCCACCTTGTTTGGGGTGAGAAGGTCCAGAGTGGTCTTGGTGTTTGGGATTTTGTTGACTGCATATAATGTATTTCTGGTGAAGTAGAACCTTTAGAGGGACATAAATGTTATCTAAGTTTTGCTTTGCTGAAATGGTATCCTAGGCAGAAGTGGCTCCATCTTGGGTCTAGAAATTTATTTCAGCAAAGATGAGAAGCAAATTAAACAAGATGAAAGCATACAATATAGGATCAAGAAGAGATATTTTGGAAGAAAAGGTTAGTGAACTTGAAAACAGTGTAACATTACTATATATATATATATATATATATTTTTTTTTTTTTTTAATGCAAGAAATAAAAAACTTAAAAGGATATATTGAGATGTGGGGCAAATTTAAGGAAAACAAAGCATGTGTAATTAGTTTCTAAAGAAGAGAGTAGAGCACAAGTACAATGAAAAAACTGAACCTGAAAACTTATTTGATATAGGTTTAAATACACAGGGGCTTCCCAGGTAGTGCTAGTGGCAAAGACCCATTTGCCAATGTAGGAGACACAGGAGACATGGGTTCAATCCATGGGTCAGGAAGGTCCTCTGGAGAAGGGCACAGCAACCCACTCCAGTACTCTTGCCTGGAGATTCCCATGGACAGAGGAGACTGGCAGGCTTCTGTCCATAGGTTCGCAAAGAGTTGGACATGACTGAAGCGACTTAGCAGAGCACATAAATACACAGATCCAAGTGTGCAACAACTCCAAGCATAAGACAGAAAAAGAAAACTACAAAAAGGCATATTCTAATCAAATTATCCAAAACCAGTGACACAGATAAAATCTTAATAGAATTCATGTAAAATGACATATATGGTGGGACAAAGGTACAGTTTATAGATTCATTGTTAGTAATAATTTATATGAAAAGACAGTGGAACTGCTTTATAAAGTATAAAAAATCTGCCAACCCAGAATTCTATATCTGTAGAATATATCTTTAAAAATTAAAAAATAGACTATTGAGTTATACAAAACTGAAAGAATTTATCTTTAGCAGACTTCAAATACAATTATTGTGACAGTTAATTCTTCATGCAGAAGAAATTATGGATCTATATGAATAAACAAAGAACACTGGAACTGCCAGTTATATGGATACTCATACAATAATGCTTTCACTTTATTAAATCTTATTGTAAGACATTAAACTTTAAACAAAAATATATTTTTGTCAATTAAAATATGTAAAGGTAACTGTAAGATAATGGCTTAGAAGGGTAAAAATGAAAGTGTGCTATTGTAGTTTTTATACACTATGTAACATTGTATAATGTCACACTGTATTGTATGTCAAAAATTCTTTACACCTGAGTTAGCATAGCAAATAGTTGTAGCAATAAAAATACCTCCAAATGAAATAATAAACACATACTTAGTAAATAAAAGAAGTCAGCAAAAGAAAAATGATAAGCAGAAAATGATAGAAAAATAGAAAAATGGATAGGACCATGACAGAAGCAAACATAACTACATCAATCATATATAAATAATATAAACATCTGATTAGAAAGCTGAAATTTTTGAAATGGATTTTTAAAAAAGACTCAACTATATAATGCCTTAAAGAAAGAGACTTTGAAAATAAAGACACAAATATATTATAAATAAAAGGATAAAGATAGACAGGCTAACAACAATCAAAAGAAGGATGGAGTAACTTTATTAATCTCAGAATAAAATAGATTTAAGATGAAAGATTAATTCAAGATGAGATTAATTTAAAGATTAATTTAAGATGAGAGATTAATGAGTCAATTGAGCAAGAGGTATGACAATTCTAAAGTTTTTTTCAACTAATAATAAAAACAAATATCTGAAGTAACTATGTGCAAAGTAAATAAAATAACTTAAATTTACACATTGAAGAGATAAGAGAATTTGAAAATAGTTTGACCTAAATGAAAATAAAAACAAAATATTGAGCTGCTATTATATTAGTACTTATAGGTGAATGAGGAAAAATAAAAGGTCTCAAATGAATGACCTCATTTTTGAATATAATAAAATAAACACAACCTAGGTGTAGATTCGATGCAGGATACAGGATGCTTGGGGCGGGTACACGGGGATGACCCAGAAGGATGGTACGGGGAGGGAGGTGGGAGGGGGGTTCAGGATGGGGAACACGTGCATACCTGTGGTGGATTCATGTTGATGTATGGCAAAATCAATACAATATTGTAAAGTAATTAGCCTCCAATTAAAATAAATAAATTTAAATTAAAAAAAGAAAATAAATAAGGAAAAGGAAAAATCAGCTAAATTAACAGAGAAGAAAAAAATCAATTAAATAGATAAAAAAAATAAATGGAACCAAAATCTGGTTCACTGAGATATTTATTAAATCAATAAAATTAATAATATGAGATGATAGCTTAATATATTGTCATCCATCAGAGAAAAAAAATTATACTAGGTATCATCAATATCTTATTCCAAAGTATTAATGTGAAACTCACAGACAAGATCACCAATCTGATCATTAATGGAACCAGTTTAAAGAGAGGTTTCCTGTACCTAGACTAGTGCTCACTCAATATATCCATGATGTAAACAGTTTTCACCATAAATCAAAGGACCATTTAAATGGTTCAATATAAAATAAAAGAAAATAAAATATAATTTTTATTAACACAGTGTCATAATCACCAAACTATTTTCCTAAAACATATGTTCATTCATTTGTATTATATTTAATTTATAAATACATAGAGAGGAAAACAAGAAAAAAACATACATTTGCAAGTATAAGGGGCTTCCCTGATAGCTCAGTTGGTAAAGAATCCGCCTGCAATGCAGATGACCCCAGTTCAATTCCTGTGCCGGGAAGATCCACTGGAGAAGGGATAGGCTACCCACTCCAGTATTCTTGGGCTTCCTTTGTGGCTTAACTGGTAAACAATGTGTCTGCAAGGCAGGAGACCTGGGTTCCCTTGGTTGGGAAGATCCCCTGGAAAAGAGAAAGGCTACCCACTCCAGTATTCTGGCCAGAAAAGTCCATGGGGTTGAAAAGAGTCAGACATGACTGAGCAACTTACACTTTCACTTTGCCAGTATAGATCAGATGGTAAATTAAAAATTTTATTTTCTATACAACATGCTAATGGGATTGAGGGTATACATTATATTTACAAAAGTATTATTTGTTTTTAATAAGTGTAATGTGTGTACAAAAAGGATTTTTTTAGGGTGACAAAACTATTTTGTTCAATACTGGAATGGTAGATAAATAACAAGTTGGTTAAAACCCATATAACTATAAAGCACAGAAAATGAAAACAGATGAATACAAATTAATTATATATATATATATATATATATATATATATATATAAAAGTTTGGAAATCCCAGGGTAGAATTCATAATTCACAAAGTTTGACTGTTTTAAAATGGATGAAACAACCTCATATATAAGAGTTCTGAGGGGAGGGGAGGTGCTGATATAAGTAACTTTGGATATTAGTGGGAAAGCAACTGTACATAACAGCTGCACTTTAGTTGATAGTTGTTTCTATGCATGTACAGGTTAATAATTCAGGCCTCACTATATATATATATATATATATATATATATATATATATATATATACACAGTAACTAAAAAGTTTAGTAAATGGATGTCTAATGATTGGAATAAGGTTTCTCACTCATTATGAGACAGACAAGCAAGTGGAGAAGGCAGTAATTACTACCTTCTAAAATTACAAACAGTAGTATTTTAGAGTTGGGGATATAAGAATGGATTTATATTACCTTAATACACATATAGATGAATATTGAAATATTTATAAATAGGTATAATGCACAGATTTGTATACTTCATATATTGTGTTACTGTGTCAACTGAGAGTGCCTGGAAGCAAAGACACCTCAATAGTAATGAGCACACATAGAGCTCAGATCTTGGTTTCTAATACCATTATTCAGTAAAAAGGAATCAGAGCTCCTTGGAAAGATGGCTTAATCTTAAACTAGAAGAATTATACAAGACAAACATGAAGCATCTTGTATTGATAATAAGTAAAGAAGTACTCAAAAACAAGAAAGCAAAGAAACAAAGCCAACTCCTAAATGGGGTATGTCAAAGGGAGTTAGAAGCAAAGAGGAATACTGGCCAGTGGCCAAACCTGAAAATAATTATAAGCAACAAAATAAATAAAATAGTATTGGATTTTAACCCTTACTATGAAGACAATACCTGTAAATCTATATTTATATAAATAAATGGTTGAATAAATAAATAAATCAGGGAGGATGGCAGATCTCCTGTGCTGAAGAATTTAAGTGATTCAATTAGCGCCTTTCTTCTTCCTTACTCACTCCACACTCTTATCTGAGTTGTGCATAGTGATTTTCTTTCAAAGATTATACCATGAAAAGGATGAAAAAAGTAACTTCACAGGAGGGAAACATTAAAAAGTATTTCAAGAGAATAATATTTTATATTTTAGGTAAGAATTTTGGTAATATTTACAGGTGAGAAGAAAAACACGGAGAGCAAAAGATGGATTTGAAATCTGTGCATAGAACAGGTAAGAAATGGCAGTGTTTCTCGAACTACTCAGGGTAAATGCAATTTTTACATTTCATTCTCAGTATATTTATGTGATTTTAAAATTATTTTAAGTTTTTTATCTTTAAGTAGGTGAAAGATGGTTGGATGGCATCGCTGACTTGGTGGATATGTTTTTGGGCAAGCTCCGGAAGTTGGTGATGGACAGGGAAGCCTGGCATGCTGCAGTCCAAGCGGTTGCAAAGAGTCAGACATGACTGAGGGACTGAACTGAACTGAACTGAGGTGAAACATAACAAATATAGGTGACTATTCTGTTAACACTGAATAGTTATGGGCCCTTAATTGACCAGTAACTAGTACACATGCACTCATACATATTCCATTTGAGCAGTACTAGATACCATGATCAGAGAAGGCAATGGCATACCACTCCAGTACTCTTGCTTGGAAAATCCCATGGATGGAGGAGCCTGGTAGGCTGCAGTCCATGGGGTCGCTAAGAGTCGCACATGACTGAGCGACTTCACTTTCACCTTTCACTTTCATGCATTGGAGAAGGAAATGGCAACCCACTCCGGTGTTCTTGCCTGGAGAATCCCAGGGATGGCGGAGCCTGGCGGGCTGCCGTCTATGGGGTCGCACAGAGTCGGACACGACTGAAGCGACTTAGCAGCAGCAGATACCATGATAAAGACAAGCTCATTTATATTGCTTTTCCTAATCTATATGAAACTTATTGACTATTAAAAATCAAATATTTTATTTGGAGTCACTCTCTTCTTTCATGATCATTATGTTAAATCTCTTATCATGTGCATTTTGCAACGATCAAGCAAAATAATCAAATAAGGTCACATACATAACTACTTTTACTTATTGATAATTGCTTATAGTTTATTGGCTTTCACCTGGACTTGATTATAAAGTTGACGTGAACAAGACTATGTCTTTACTGAGAATTATGTATTCTTAATACATTCTAACAGTTGAGTCTGAAATATCAATATCAGCTAACTTGTCTAGTGAAAGTGAAAGTCACTCAGTTGTGTCTGTTTCTTTGCTACTCCATGGACTATAGCCTGCCAGTCTCCTCTGTCCATGGAATTCTCCAGGGAAGAATACTGGAGTTGGTAGCCATTCACTTCTCCAGGGGATCTTCCCAATCCAGGGATTGACCCAGGTCTCATGCATTGCAGGCAGATTCTTTACCATCCGAGACTCCAGAGAAGCTATTGCATTATTTTAAATATCAATATGCTTTGCTTTTAATACATTTCTAGATCAAATTTTATGTGCTGTTATTGTAATATATTATTATGTATTTCCCTGATGCAGATGCATAATTATCTTATTTAACTTGGGTCTACTCTGAACAAATGTGAAAATCCATATGAACTTGTTTCACCATTTCAGCACTTACTTAAATTTGTCAAGTGGTATGTACTCCATTAATTCAGAGACACACTTTGTCAATTTGATTGCCTATCTTGTTGGTACAGCTGCTTGTTTTCATAATCCAATTGCATATTAGGGTATTTGAGTTCTGTAGTTACATGACCAATCTTGTTTATTTGCTGATGATTCTCTGCTTTAATAATTGAAGTCATTAGTATGAAAATGTGTGTTTTCAAACACTATGATCTGTTGGCCAAACTGTGTGTTGGTACACTAATTAATATAATCTATATCAAAGTGCTTTAGTGAAAATGTAGTGTTATAAAATATCAGTTTTATGGCATATTTTGTAATGTAAATATATGAATCAGAATAAAATATATACCAATCAATATATGTTGAGATACATCCTTCATTAAAATAGAAATTTTTAGTCAAGGCAATCATTTCTCAGGATTCTTTTTTATTAATACAGCTAAGAATTCAGTGCAAAAGAATGTCTGCAGTGGCAGTCTAGGAATACAATGATTCCATGGTAGTTTAAAACATATTTTCTTTTATTCATTCTAAACTGCCAGGCTCAGCATATCATCTTGTCTTCAAGCAAGTTACCTTATGTTCATTATGTGATGTAGCCACTGCTCTTCCAGGCATTGTAGCCTCATTCCTGACTGAGTGAAGAATGGGAATGGAAGCAAAGTAGGAAAGGGTAGAAAGTTTTCCTGCAAATACTTAGTTTTAATCTCTGAAAACTTGCCACTAACTGCAGTGAATGCTGGACAGCATGTAAATTTACTTTGTCTTTATATTTTAGAATAGGTTTCAATTTACAGAAAAATTTAGAAAATTGTACAGTGAATTTTCATATACCCACTCTCCTAGTTTCCCCTTATATATAATACCTTACATTAGTAGGGAGCTCTCTAGTTTCTCAGTTGTGTCTCTTTGAAGCCCCATGGACTATAACCTGTCAGTTTCTTCTGTCCATGGAATTTTCTTTTTTTTTTTAATAATTTTTTAATTTTTTTTTTTATTTTTACACTTTACAATATTGCATTAGTTTGGCCAAATATCGAAATGAATCTGCCACAGGTATACCTGTGTTCCCCATCCTGAACCCTCCTCCCTCTTCACTCCACATACCCTCCCTCTGGGTCATCCCAGTGCACCAGCCGCAAGCATCCAGTATCATGCATCGAACCTAGACTGGCGACTCGTTTCATACATGATATTATACATGTTTCAATGCCATTCTCCCAAATCTCCCCACCCTCTCCGTCTCCCACAGAGTCCATAAGACTGATCTATACATCAGTGTCTCTTTTGCTGTCTCATACACAGGGTTATTGTTACCATCTTTCTAAATTCCATATATATGTGTTAGTATACTGTATTGGTGTTTTTCTTTCTGGCTTCCTTCACTCTGTATAATAGGTTCCAGTTTCATCCACCTCATTAGAACTGATTCAAATGTATTCTTTTTAATGGCTGAGTAATACTGCATTGTGTATATGTACCATAGCTTTCTTATCCATTCATCTGCTGATGGACATCTAGGTTGCTTCCATGTCCTGGCTATTATAAACAGTGCTGCGATGAATATTGGGGTACACGTGTCTCTTTCCCTTCTGGTTTCCTCAGTGTGTATGCCCAGCAGTGGGATTGCTGGATCATAAGGCAGTTCTATTTCCAGCTTTTTAAGGAATCTCCACACTGTTTTCCATAGTGGCTGTACTAGTTTGCATTCCCACCAACAGTGTAAGAGGGTTCCCTTTTCTCCATAACCTCTCCAGCATTTATTGCTTGTAGACTTTTGGATCGCAGCCATTCTGACTGGCGTGAAACGGTACCTCATAGTTGTTTTGATTTGCATTTCTCTGATAATGAGTGATGTTGAGCATCTTTTCATGTGTTTGTTAGCCATCTGTATGTCTTCTTTGGAGAAATGTCTGTTTAGTTCTTTGACCCATTTTTTGATTGGGTCATTTATTTTTCTGGAATTGAGCTGTAGGAGTTGCTTGTATATTTTTGAGATTAGTTGTTTGTCAGTTGCTTCATTTGCTATTATTTTCTCCCATTCTGAAGGCTGTCTTTTCACCTTGCTAATAGTTTCCTTTGTTGTGCAGAAGCTTTTAAGTTTAATTAGGTTCCATCTGTTTATTTTTGCTTTTATTTCCAATATTCTGGGAGGTGGGTCCTAGAGGATCCTGCTGTGATTTATGTCGGAGAGTGTTTTGCCTATGGTCTCCTCTAGGAGTTTTATAGTTTCTTGTCTTACATTTAGATCTTTAATCCATTTTGAGTTTATTTTTGTATATGGTTAGAAAGTGTTCTAGTTTCATTCTTCTACAAGTGGTTGACCAGTTTTCCCAGCACCACTTGCTAAAGAGATTGTCTTTAATCCCTTGTATATTCTTGCCTCCTTTGTCAAAGATAAGGTGTCCATATGTGCATGGATTTATCTCTGGGCTTTCTATTTTGTTCCATTGATCTATATTTCTGTCTTTGTGCCAGTACCATACTGTCTTGATGACTGTGGCTTTGTAGTAGAGCCTGAAGTCAGGTAGGTTGTTTCCTCCAGTTCCATTCTTCTTTCTCAAGATCGCTTTGTCTATTCGAGGTTTTTTGTATTTCCATACAAATTGTGAAATTATTTGTTCTAGCTCTGTGAAGAATGCTGTTGGTAGCTTGATAGGGATTGCATTGAATCTATAGATTGCTTTGGGTAGTATACTCATTTTCACTATATTGATTCTTCCAATCCATGAACATGGTATATTTCTCCATCTGTTAGTGTCCTCTTTGATTTCTTTCACCAGTGTTTTATAGTTTTCTATATATAGGTCTTCAGTTTCTTTAGGTAGATATATTCCTAAGTATTTTATTCTTTCCGTTGCAATGGTGAATGGAATTGTTTCCTTAATTTCTCTTTCTGTTTTCTCATTATTAGTGTATAGGAATGCAAGGGATTTCTGTGTGTTGATGTTATATCCTGCAACTTTACTATAGTCATTGATTAGTTCTAGTAGTTTTCTGGTGGAGTCTTTAGGGTTTTCTATGTAGAGGATCATGTCATCTGCAAACAGTGAGAGCTTTATTTCTTCTTTTCCAATTTGGATTCCTTTTATTTCTTTTTCTGCTCTGATTGCTGTGACCAAAACTTCCAAAACTATGTTGAATAGTAATGGTGAAAGTGGGCATTCTTGTCTTGTTCCTGACTTTAGAGGAAATGCTTTCAATTTTTCACCATTGAGGATAATGTTTGCTGTGGGTTTGTCATATATAGCTTTGATTATGTTGAGGTATGTTCCTTCTATTCCTGCTTTCTGGAAAGTTTTGATCATAAATCGATGTTGAATTTTGTCAAAGGCTTTCTCTGCATCTATTGAGATAATCATGTGGTTTTTATTTTTCAATTTGTTAATGTGCTGTATTACACTGATTGATTTGCGGATATTGAAGAATCCTTGCATCCCTGGGATAAAGCCCACTTGGTCATGGTGTATGATCTTTTTAATGTGTTGTTGGATTCTGATTGCTAGAATTTTGTTAAGGATTTTTGCATCTATGTTCATCAGTGATATTGGCGTGTAGCTTTCTTTTTCTGTGGCATCTTTGTCAGGTTTTGGTATTAGGGTGATGGTGGCCTCATAGAATGAGTTTGGAAGTTTACCTTCCTCTGCAATTTTCTGGAAGAGTTTGAGCAGGATAGGTGTTAGCTCTTTTCTAAATTTTTGGTAGATTCAGCTGTGAAGCCGTCTGGACCTGGGCTTTTGTTTGCTGGAAGATTTTTGATTACAGTTTCAATTTCCGTGCTTGTGATGGGTCTGTTAAGATTTTCTATTTCTTCCTGGTCGAGTTTTGGAAAGTTGTACTTTTCTAAGAATTTGTCCATTTCTTCCACGTTGTCCATTTTATTGGCATATAATTGCTGATAGTAGTCTCTTATGATCCTTTGTATTTCCATGTTGTCTGTTGTGATCTCTTCATTTTCATTTCTAATTTTATTGATTTGATTTTTCTCCCTTTGTTTCTTGATGAGTCTGGCTAATGGTTTGTCAATTTTATTTATCCTTTCAAAGAACCAGCTTTTGGCTTTGTTGATTTTTGCTATGGTCTCTTTTGTTTCTTTTGCATTTATTTCTGCCCTAATTTTTAAGACTTCTTTCCTTCTACTAACCCTGGGGTTCTTCATTTCTTCCTTTTCTAGTTGCTTTAGGTGTAGGGTTAGGTTATTTATTTGACTTTTTTCTTGTTTCTTGAGGTGTGCCTGTATTGCTATGAACTTTCCCCTTAGGACTGCTTTTAAAGTGTCCCATAGGTTTTGGGTTGTTGTGTTTTCATGTTCTTTCTTTTCTATGCAAATTTTGATTTCTTTTTTGATTTCTTCTGTGATTTGTTGGTTATTCAGCAGCATGTTGTTCAGCCTCCATATGTTGGAATTTTTAATAGTTTTTCTCCTGTAATTGAGATCTAATCTTACTGCATTGTGGTCAGAAAAGATGCTTGGAATGATTTCTATTTTTTTGAATTTACCAAGGCTAGGTTTATGGCCCAGGATGTGATCTATCCTGGAGAAGGTTCCATGTGCACTTGAGAAAAAGGTGAAATTCATTGTTTGGGGATGAAATGTCCTATAGATATCAATTAGGTCTAACTGGTCTATTGTATCATTTAAAGTTTGTGCTTCCTTGTTAATTTTCTGTTTCTGTTTCTTGTTAATTTTCTGTTTTCTGTTTCTGTAAGCATTTGTCTTACATACTGCGGTGCTCCCCGTGTTGGGTGCATATATATTATAATTGTTATATCTTCTTCTTGGATTGATCCTTTGATCATTATGTAGTGCCCATCTTTGTCTCTTTTCACAGCCTTTGTTTTAAAGTCTATTTTATCTGATATAAGTATTGCTACTCCTGCTTTCTTTTGGTCCCTATTTGCATGGACAATCTTTTTCCAGCCCTTCACTTTCAGTCTGTATGTGTCCCTTGTTTTGAGGTGGGTCTCTTGTAGACAACATATGCAGGGGTCTTGTTTTTGTATCCATTCAGCCAGTCTTTGTCTTTTGGTTGGGGCATTCAACCCATTTACGTTTAAGGTAATTACTGATAAGTATGATCCCATTGCTATTTACTTTATTGTTTTGGGTTCGAATTTATACACCATTTTTGTGTTTCCTGTCTAGAGAATATCCTTTAGTATTTGTTGGAGAGCTGGTTTGATGGTGCTGAATTCTCTTAGCTTTTGCTTGTCTGAAAAGCTTTTGATTTCTCCTTCATACTTGAATGAGATCCTTGCTGGGTACAATAATCTGGGCTGTAGGTTATTTTCTTTCATCACTTTAAGTATGTCTTGCCATTCCCTCCTGGCTTGAAGAGTTTCTATTGAAAGATCAGCTGTTATCCTTATGGGAATTCCCTTGTGTGTTATTTGTTGTTTTTCCCTTGATGCTTTTAATATTTGTTCTTTGTGTTTGATCTTTGTTAATTTGATTAATATGTGTCTTGGGGTGTTTTGCCTTGGGTTTATCCTGTTTGGGACTCTCTGGGTTTCTTGGACTTGGGTGATTATTTCCTTCCCCATTTTAGGGAAGTTTTCTACTATTATCTCTTCAAGTATTTTCTCATGGTCTTTCTTTTTGTCTTCTTCTTCTGGGACTCCTATGATTCGAATGTTGTAGCGTTTAATATTGTCCTGGATGTCTCTGAGACTGTCCTCATTTCTTTTAATTCATTTTTCTTTTATCCTCTCTGATTCATTTATTTCTACCATTCTATCTTCTAATTCACTAATCCTATCTTCTGCCTCTGTTATTCTACTACTTGTTGCCTCCAGAGTGTTTTTAATTTCATTTATTGCATTATTCATTATATATTGATGCTCTTTTATTTCTTCTAGGTCCTTGTTAAACCTTTCTTGCATCTTCTCAAACTTTGTCTCCAGGTTATTTATCTGTGATTCCATTTTGATTTCCAGATTTTGGATCAATTTCACTATCATTATTCGGAATTCTTTATCAGGTAGATTCCCTATCTCTTCCTCTTTTGTTTGGTTTGGTGGGCATTTATCCTGTTCCTTTATCTGCTGGGTATTCCTCTGTCTCTTCATCTTGTTTAAATTGCTGAGTTTGGGGTGTCCTTTCTGTATTCTGGCAGTTTGTGGAGTTCTCTCTATTGTGGCATTTCCTTGCTGTGTGTGGGTTTGTACAGGTGGCTTGTCAAGGTTTCCTGGTTAGGGAAGCTTGTGTCAGTGTTCTGGTGGGTAAAGCTGTATTTCTTCTCTCTGGAGTGCAATGAAATGTCTAGTAATGAGTTATGGGATTTCTATGGTTTTGGGGTGACTTTGGGCTGCCTGTATCTTGGAGCTGTGTTCCTTGTTGCTGGAGAATTTGCTTGGTATGTCCTGCCCTGAAACTTGTTGGCCCTTGTGTGGTGCTTGGTTTCAGTGCGGGTATGGAGGTATTTGATGAGCTCCTGTCAATTAATGTTCCTTGGAGTCAGGAGCTCCCTGGAGTCAGGGTTTGGACTTAAGCCTCCTGCTTCCAGTTATTGGTCTTATTTTTACAGTAGTTTCAAAGCTTATCCTTCTATACAGCACCATTGATAAAACATCTATGTTAAAGATGAAAAGTTTCTCTACCGTGAGGGTCACCCAGAGAGGTTCACAGCATTATATGGAGAAGAGAAGAGGGAGGATGGAGTTAGAGGTGACCCGAATGAGATGAGGTGGAATCAATAGAGGAGAGAGTGGGCTATCCAGTAATCTCTTCCTTATGTGCACTCCACAACTGGACCGCTCAGAGATGTTCATGGAGTTATACAGAGAAGAAAGAAGGAGGAAGGTGACAGAGGTGGCCAGGAGGATAAAAGGGGGGAATGAAAAAGAGAGAGACAGATCCAGCCAGTAATCAGTTCCCTAAGTGTTCTCCACCATCTGGAACACACAGAAATTCACAGAGTTGGGTAGAGTAGAGAGGGGTTAGGGAGGAGACACAGGCGACCTGGTGGAGATAAAGGAGAGTCCAAAGGGAGAGAGAGCAGTTAAGCCAGTAATCTTGCTCCCTAGTGAAAAATGGGTACTGAAGATTGGGTTCTTAAAGGTACAAAATTGGTAACAAATACATAAAAGCAAAAATTAAAAATCTAGAGTAGAGTTTGGAATTTCAAAAATCGATGTTAAAGAAAAGAAGAAGGAAAAGAAAGAGAGAAAAAAATGAACAAACCAAAACAAACAAGGTTGCGAAAATTATAAAGAAAATACAGGTAGAAAATTGATAACTAATACCAAAAAGCAAAAGTTAAAAATCTAGAGTAGAGTTTGGAATTTCAAAAATACAATGTTAAAAAAAGAAGAAGAAAAAGAAAGAGAGAGAGAGAAAAAAGAAAAAAAAAACAAACCAGAACAAACAAAGTCGCATAAATTTTAAAGAAAATACAGGTACCAAATTGATAACAATTACCAAAAGGCATACATTAAAAATCTAGAGTAGAGTTTGGAATTTCAGATATACAATGTTATTTAAAAGAAGAAGAGAAAGAACCAGAGAAAAAGAAAAAGAAAAAATAAAAAAGGGTCACAGAAATTATAAAAAAAAAGTAAGTACAAAATTGATAACAAATACCAAAAAGCTAAAATTAAAAATCTAGAGTAGAGTTTGGAATTTCAAAAATACAATGTTAAAGAAAAGAAGGGAAAAAAAAAAACAAACAAGGTCAAAAAATTATAAAATATATATATATGAAGTTTGCTTTAAAAAAAAATTAGGGTCTTTTTTTTTTTTTGCAAAGTAATCAGTTATAAAAGTGAAAATTAAAGGAATAATAGAGGACTTAAAATTTAAAAAAAAAATTTAAAAAAATAATAAAAAAAGAGAAAGAAAGAATGATCGTAAAAATAGTAAAAATATATCTAGGACTTTCTCCGGTTTTGTTGTGAGTATTGTGGGTTCAGTTCATTTTTGGCTAGTTCCTTGGCCTGACTTATATTTCTCAAGATCTATAGGCCCCTTCCTATGTAGTTGGTACTAACCACAGGGTTTTAATCTATTGCCTGTAGCTTCCAAGGCGGTTCCCTCTGTTATAACTTCTTTTGTTTGCTGGTCTCTTCAGTGTCTGGTTTCAGCCCTGACACAAAGGGGACGGTGGAGGACACTTTTTTTTTTTTTTTTAGGCTCACTTGTTCAGTCCAGCTGAGGGGAGGGAGGGAGGGATGCTGCAAACAAATAATACTGGCGTGTGCTCGCAGTGCCTCAGCCACACTGGGTCTGCCCCCCATTCATGGCGTGTGTAGCCTCCCTGCCCATGCTGCTCAGGCTCTAGGTTGCTCCGCCGGGAACCATCCGTGGCTGGCCCTGGGCTGCCTGCACTTCCCAGGTCCAAGCCGCTCAGGTTCAGGCACTCAGGTAGTCCTCAGAGGCACAGACTCTCGGTTAGGCCTGCATTTTGTGCCCTTCCCAGATCCGAGCAGCTCAGGTGATGAGGTGTTTGGCAGGCGTGATTGCTGCAACTTATCACCTCCCCGCCGCTCAGTTATCTAGGTGTGCACCAGCACACCTTCTCAGGCAGATGTTGACCGTCCAGACCCCCAAGAAGTTTTAGTTAGCAAAGAAGCCTGCTTACAGTTTTATAGATAATGTCACTCTGGGGCTGCAATTGTCCCCTTCCGGCTCTGGCTGCCTATCACCGGAGGGGGATGGTCTGCTGCCGGCTGTCTCTGTTCAGTCCTTTGTTCCGTGAGCGGCCTGGCGGTGTCTTAGGTTAGGGCTGGCTTTTCGCGTGGTAGGTATCCCACAATCTGGTTTGTTAGCCCAAGTTATTTCGCTCAGATAGCCCTCGGGGTATTCAGGCCAGATCCTTTCGGTGCAGCCCATGCCACGCCTCCCTGCCCAGCCCCTGCTTGCTAATGGCGGATGCAGGCATCTGCGCTGCTTCTCCGCTGGGGGAGTTACCCTAGGGCTCGCAATGTGCGGGGTTTAATTGTTTATTTATTTTTCCTCCCTGTTATGTTGCCCTCTGTGCTTCCAAGGCTCGGCACAGATTCAGCAGTGAGAAGGTTTCCTGGTGTTTGGAAACTTCTCTCTTTTTAAGACTCCCTTCCCGGGACAGAACTCAGTCCCTCCCTCTTTTGTCTCTTTTTTTTGTCTTTTATATTTTTTCCTACCTCCTTTCAAAGACTTGGGTTGCTTTTCTGGGTGCCTGATGTCCTCTGCCGGCATTCAGAAGTTGTTTTGTGGAATTTACTCAGCGTTTAAATGTTCTTTTGATGAATTTGTGGGGGAGAAAGTGTTCTCCCAGTCCTACTCCTCCGCCATCTTAGCTCCTGCTGTTGTCCATGGAATTTTTGAGGCAAGAATACTGGAGCAGGTTGCCATTTCCTACTCCAGGGAATCTTGCCAACCTAAAGGATGGAACCCACAACTATTGCATCTCTTGCATTGGCAGGCAGATTCTTTACCACTAGTGCCACCTGGGAAGCCCTATTACTATTGTGTAATAAGATCATGGCATCTGTTCCTATTACTTCATGGGAAATAGATAGGGGAACAGTGGAAACAGTGTCAGACTTTATTTTCTGGGGCTCCAAAATCACTGCAGATGGTGATTGCAGCCATGAAATTAAAAGATGCTTACTCCTTAGAAGGAAAGTCATGACCAACCAAGATAGCATATTCAAAAGCAGAGAGATTACCTTGCCAACAAAGGTCCGTCTAGTCAAGGCTATGGTTTTTCCAGTGGTCCTGTATGGATGTGAGAGTTGGACTGTGAAGAAAGCTGAGCACTGAAAAACTGATGCTTTTGAACTGTGGTGTTGGAGAAGACTCTTGAGAGTCCCTTGGACTGCAAGGAGATCCAACCAGTCCATCCTAAAGGAGATGGGTCCTGGGTGTTCATTGGAAGGACTGATGCTGAAGCTGAAACTCCTATACTTCGGCCACCTCATGCAAAGTGTTGACTCATTGGAAAAGACCCCGATGCTGGGAGGGATTGGGGGTAGGAGGAGAAGGGGAACAGAAGATAAGATGGCTGGATGGCACCACCTACTCGATGCACATGAGTTTGGGTGAAATCCGTGAGTTGGTGATGGACAAGGAGGCCTGGCGTGCTTCAATTCATGGGGTTGTGAAGAGTAGGACAAGGCTGTGCGACTGAACTGAACTGAACTGAATCATAATTACACACTTGTGTCCAACTCTTTGCGACCCCACGGACTGTAGCCTGCCAGGGTCCTCTGTCCATGGGATTCTCCAGGCAAGAATACTGGAGTGGATTGCTATTTCCTTCTCCATATGTTACTATTAATGAATCAATATTAAATCCAGTATTTATTAGAAACTGAATCAAATATTAAATAAAATCATTCAGTTCTGCTTAATGTCTTTTTCCATTCCAGGACACTGTTTTAAATTTCATCATCATGTCTCTTTATGCTTCCTTTAGCTGTGACAATTTCTCAGAATTCTTGTTTTTCAGTAACCTTGAAAATTCTGGAGAGTATATAGGTCAGGGATTCTGAAGGATGCCCTTCTAATGAAATGTGTCTATTTTCCCCCCACATTTAGAGTGGCTCTATGATTTTTCAAGAGAAAGATCAAATATATAAAGTGTGATGTTCAACAATCATATCATGAATATACACTGTCAGTTTGATTTTATAGTTGATGATATTGACCTTGATCACCAGGTTGAGGTAGTGTCTCTCAGCTTTCTCCACTGTATGTGCATTGTATTTTTCCCTCATACATGTGTTGTATTCTTTAGAAGAAAGCCCCATCCTTGAGGGTGAAATATCTACACAAATTTAGAATTTTCCCATAATAATTATTTAGTTTTTTTCTCTTCAACTTACTATTTATTCACTTGTTCATTTATAACCATCAAGGACACAAGCTATTTATTTTATATTTTGAGTTATAAAGCAATAATAATTTGTCATGCTGCTCAAACTGTTCCTGGTTTTGGTTTTGGGAACTCATTGGTTCTGAGTCTCTTCCTTTAACACATCAATATCATTACAGATTTTTTCTTTTTATTTTTAAGGATAATTTCTAACATCACAAGATACTTCAGGCTCCTTTTGGGTATTTCTTGCTCCAATATCAAAATCAATCACTTTCCAAGGAGTCTTGGTTGCTTTCATCAGGTAATGATATTAGAAATAAAGATCTGGATGATAGGCATGCTCATTGCTAAAGGGATATTGTTTTGTTTAAGACTGCCCAGCTCACACAGCAAAGAGATATATCAGCTTACTTGCTGATCTGCACAGATGTATAAATACTTCTGCATGTAACTCTTGCATCCATATTTAGCTAAATATGAACTCAAACTCATAAATCATTGCCACATGGATAATTCTAGTCTCACTTATTGGCAAATTACCATTCCAACCAAGAGAAAGCTTGCTCCCACAATTCACCAATCATTTATTTAATAGTCTAGGTTATGAATCTGCAACTCCCTCTGATGAAAATATTTTTCTTCTGATTTTATTTGGCTGGCATCTTTTCCTAAGGTGTAATTCAATTAAAATCCTTCCTCCTTAGATAGGGCCTCCCTAACAAACTGGATTACTTGTTACCTCCCAACATCTACCTCATTTTCTATCATAATGTCTATGTTTTATCTTCCTTGTAACCCATATAAAATCTCTGATCCTTACATTTTTGTTTGTTATTACTTAATTTCTTCACCAGAATATAGTTTGCTTTTCTCTTTATCATGCCCTCAACCTATATCACTGTGTGTGTGTTAGTCTCTCAGTTGTGTCTGACTTCTTTGCAATCTGATACACTGAGCCCACCAGACTCCTCTCTCCATGTACTTCTCCTGGCAAGAATACTGGAATGGTTTCCATTCCCTTCTCCAGGGGATCTTCTCAACTCAGGGATCAAAACCAGGTCTCCCACACTGCAGATTCCTTACTATCTGAGCCATCAGGGAAGCCCCACATATATCACTGGTTCAGATTCATTTTAATTTGCAATAAATATTTGGTGAATGGATGAACAGATGGAAAAATATTTCTAAGTGACATATATAGTCACTTGTGCAGAATCATATACATAGCTCATAATTTTGTCCTTTTTTAAGAACTTTGCTCATTTTTCATTCCTTAACTCAAAGTTTACTGTCTTCTTGAGGGCATTTAGATTACTTAAAAGTACTTTATATTTCTCTCCATTGAATCCACATAGTATTCTTCTAATAATTGTGTTTTTTCTTCACTATAAGTCTTAATTATATTTTAATTAGTCCTATTATCAATTCATATTAATCTATTGTGGGTGTGTGTACTTAATCATGTCCAACTCTTTGCATCCCCATGGACTGTAATTTGCCAGGCTCCTCTGTCCATGGATTCTTCAGGCAAGAATACTGGAATGGGTTGCCATTCCCTTTTCCAGGGGTTCTTCCTGTCCCAGGAACTGATCTCAGTCTTCTACATTGTGGGCAGATTCTTTACCACTGAGCCACCTGGGAAGCCCCATACAAATTAAAAAGAAAACTATGATGTGCCTGATTTTATTATGCAATATCTATAATTTCTCATCCCAAATAACTGAAAAAAAGTTTATACCTTTTAGCTCTACTTTACATCCAAGCATTTAACCAGTGAAAATGTGATATTTCTCTGCATCACATTAATGAAATTGTCATAGAACTGTACTCATTCCATGGTCTATCTGTATCCAACTTTGTATGTACAGTAAATATTCTGATAAAGACTAGAGATTACAATGAAAGTAAATGTTTCCTTTTTTATTCCATTTTATATAAATAAAAATGATAAATTCAATATCTTAATCTTGCAACTGGTATGTGTTACATGCTTAATGACTAAATTATTGACTAAATAAATATAAAGGGCATAACTTTTTACACTTTACAGTTCTTACAGGATGCCTTTTTACATTTAAACATCAAATTGAATTAGGTAAGAAAATAGTAAAGAAAATAATTAATAGATAAGCATCACTGCCTTTGGAACAGTATAGAAGTGACATATTCTACGTAATATAAATTCCAAAGTCAGCACAATAAATCCATATCTTACTGAAGGATAAAGGATGAATTATAGTCCTATGTTTTCATCTTTATTATATAAATATCTTGATAATCATAATTTATAGTTAATTAATTACTGCTCTATACAAATATACTACCTATGCGTGTACTCTGTTAGAATTCTCATAAGTGTGTGTTTGTTTTCTAATCATTAAATTATCTATTTATTCTCAATTTTATGTATACTATGCGTTACATGTAACTGATATCCTTATGGTTTTGTAATAAAATTTGAAATTAAAAAGTTAGAATTTAATTCTTAAATTTTCATAAGATTTTTGCATGAATTTTAAACATATTTTCAATGCATTAACACACTAATCACTGGCAACCCTATTCATAGAAAATCTTATTTCTCAGATTTATGTATTTGCAAGATTTCACAATTTTGCAACACCAGTAATTTTTCCGTTTGATATAATTAAAACCTTATTGGGGTAGTTGTAGACTTTATTCACTACTGAAAATTATACTTTTAAAATTGTTTTATTAATATCATTATTCCTAGTTTAAATTCCAATGAAAGGCAATATGAGATTTAGCCTAAATACAGGGCAATATTTTTTCAGGTTGGTTTACAATTTACAACAAAAAGAAAAAACCCACAGTCATATACTGGAGCTTTTAGCTAATAATATATATATATATATATATAGAGAGAGAGAGAGAGAGAGGATCTTATGAGATATATTGTCTGACTGATTGAAAAATTTAAAGAATTAAGTTTCTCAACTAGGAAGAGAAAAGGCAACCTTTATTACTTTTACTATACCTCTTCTTGCTTTAGACATATAGTACCATATGAAATAATATTATCTTTATGGAAATGGTCAGTAAATGCATGTGTTTAGGTAGTATGAGGAGTAAATAGAGTTTGAATTTAATTTTCAACAGAGGGACTTCTTCCAAGCTGATTATATTATTCTATTAATACATATTCAGTACATGTCATCATTCAGAAAAAGAATAATCTGCCAACCATTTTTATGAGCCAGTACTGCAAAGAAGATTAGATGTAAAGTTAAGTCTTTAAAAGCTGATAGTTTAGTGGGGCAAAACAGACATCAAAATAATCAAGCAAAACAGACATTAAAATAATCAAGCAACCATACATTAACATAACTACATAAAAAGTATAATGTGAGCTGTGGAATTATTAATCTCTTCCCTAGAGGCTTCACCAGAGGGCAATTCTTTACTATGATATCATCTTAGATAAAACTTGGCCAATACCTCTGGAGATCAAAGATGTAAGGATGATAAAGATTTAAGATACACCCAGCAAATTAGCTTATTATAACAGCATGGCACACAGTCCCTGAACCTGGACACAGATTTAGGATTCTGTATTATGTCAAAAGTTAGGAATTTACAATTTCATAACTCATCATGGATTATTAATATAAGAAACTCACGACAGATACTCACTGAACAAGAATCATTAGTTTTACATTATAAGGTATTAATGTCTTGTGAATACATCATTCCAGCTGTGTCTGTTTATATGAAAATTCTAAGCTCCTTCACTACTATTGGGATGTAACTAACTGGTGCACCATAGATAATTTTAGACAAAAATAATTTGAAATCTTTATTTGCTTTTGTACAACAAATACAAATATAATTAATGAGAACTGATAGTATATCAGTTCAGTTCAGTTGCTCAGTCGTGTCTGATTCTTTGGGATGCCATGAATTGCAGAACGCCAGGCCTCCCTGTCCATCACCAACTCCCGGAGTTCACTCAGACTCATGTTCATCGAGTCGGTGATGCCATCCAGCCATCTCATCCTCTGTCGTCCCCTTCTTCTCCTGCCCTCAATCCTTCCCAAGATCAAAGTCTTTTCTAATGAGTCAACTCTTTGCATGAGGTGGCCAAAGTATAGGAGTTTCAGCTTCAGCATCAGTCCTTCCAATGAACACCCAGGACTGATCTCCTTTATGATGGACCGGTTGGACCTCGTTGAAGTCCAAGGGACTCTCAAGAGTCTTCTCCAATACCACAGTTCAAAAGCATCAATCTTTGGCGCTCAGCTTTCTTCACAGTCCAACTCTCACATCCATACATGACCACTGGAAAAACCATAGCCTTGACTAGATGGACCTTTGTTGGTAAAGTAATGTTTCTGCTTTTGAATATGCTATCTAGGTTGGTCATAACTTTCCTTCCAAGGAGTAAGGGTCTTTTAATTTCATGGCTGCAATCACCATCTGCAGTGATTTTGGAGCCCAGAAAAATAAAGTCTGACACTGTTTCCACTGTTTCCCCATCTATTTCCCATGAACAGATGGGACCAGATACCATGATCTTAGTTTTCTGAATGTTGAGCTTTAAGCCAACTTTTTCACTGTCCTCTTTAACTTTCATCAAGAGGCTTTTTAGTTCCTCTTCATTTTCTGCATAAGCGTGGTGTCATCTGCATATCTGAGCATATAGGTGCAGTTTTTAAAAAATCTAATATATAACAAAGTACCTCCCAGCTAGCATAAGGTATTAAATATTAAAAAGTCAGATAAAACTTCTTTATCCCTCCTGTATCATAACATCTTTGGATTCTCTAACAAATATATATAAGCTTTTGAACTATCACAGTCATTTGCAAATTTTTCTAAAGTAGTACATTTTAACCTTATAGTGTATTCTCATGGATGTTTTATACTATTTTAGAGGCATTGTCAAAGAGGTCAGTGAAATATATTCAGCCCTTGAGCTCATGCATGCATGCTCAGTCACTAAGTCATGTCCAACTCTTTTGCGACCTTGTGGACTATAGCCTGCCAGGCTCCTCATCCATGGCATTTCAGGCAAGAATACTAGAGTAGGTTGCCATTTCCTCCTTCAGGAGATCTTCCCAACTTGGAATCAAACGTGTCTCCTGAATTGGCAGGCAAATTTTTTACCATTGAACCACCTGGGAAGCCCGATATTCAGCCTTACAAGGATGAATATTTAGCATGATGTGGAAAGTAGCAATGACTTCTCCTATATAAAATTAATTATAAATATAAGTGAAGACAGTCAGTAGAGGTATGCTTTCAAATTTTAACTGAGGTTTTTATGAAACAGGATGCTTTTGCATTTTGACAAATACTTGCTTTCTTTTGACAGTAGGGAGAAAAGATTATATTTTTATTTGAAACTATAGTTAAATCTATGATAAAATTTATAAAATTACACTATTCTTTCTTTATCATAAATGAGCTAAAATATCATAATGCAGCTATTTTAAAAAGAAAGACAATACTATAAGTATTTTTCAGAGGTTTATCTAGAAGTGGTAGCTAATAACTCATTTCTATCACTCTGCAACTATTCATTCCTTAATCCAAGGTCCAACTATTTGAGAAGGGTATAATCTTACTCCCTTAATATACTGTTTTTAAAAAATAAAGTATGAGTTTTTACTTTTATTAGTAGTTTGATAAACATTATCAGATAAGGCACATATTTCTGTATAGACTTTGCTTCATAATCTTGTGATATGGGTAAAGTTTGACATGATATTTACTCTGATCTAAAAAGGACATTGAATTTGCTCTAAAGAGTCAATAAACCAATTTTTATTACTTTTCATAGCATAGACTTTTATTTATTTGATGAAAAGCCCCTTTTTCTTAGTCTGATAACTAGGAATAAACAAAACATTCAATAGCAGCAATACAGAAAAAGACAGTTCTAACACAGGAACTCAAAGAAGGCTTTGCATTGTAGAAAATGTGTTATTTGATCTTTTCTTTAAATAATTCTCTAAAGAGATACAATTCAGATTCACATAGTGATAGGCAGATGAGTCTTGAACTCATAAATGAGTACTTAGTAAGTTCATGGTAAGTACAGTGGGCTTCCCTGGTGATTCAGACAGCAAAGAATGATTCAGCTGTCAATGTGGGAGATCCAGGTAAAAAGAGGTCTCTTGAATTGCAGGTAGATTCTTTACCATTTCTATTTTTACTTACTTGTTGGAGTAAAACACAAGACTGAATATAGACTATCAATTAAAAGTGAACAAAAATTAGCATAGATCTTATCACTTACAGATAACTTACTGAAATTTTTATATATATTTTTATATTCCTAAGGAAATGGCAACCCACTCCAGCGTTCTTGCCTGGAGAATCCCAGGGACGGGGGAGCCTGGTGGGCTGCCGTCTATGGGGTCGCGCAGAGTCGGACACGACTGAAGCGACTTAGCAGCAGCAGCAGCAGCAGCAGCAGCAGCAGCAGCAGCAGCATCCGCAGCACATTCCTATAACTTGTGCACGTGCGCGTGCCTGTGTGTATGTTTGAAGTAAGTATCTTAGTGTATATGTATATTAAAAATTAGGATTAGGTGCTACATTTAAATAAATTATTTTGATATCTACAGATCTTTATTATTTACCTAACTATTTTTGCTTTTTGCCTAGGAAAATTCATGTTCGCCTCCGGTCTACTTTAACAGTGTATCTTGTGGTGAAAAGTAGACCACTTTTCCCTTAATATTAGCACAAGGCAAGGACATGCATTGTCATTTTTTTCTATTCAATACTATAGTGGATTCCTAGATATTAAATAAGGATATAAGGAATCCACTTATACCTCAGAAAGTAGTACAACTGTCTCTATTTTCAGATATGATTGCTTATATGCGGAATCCTAAGGAATCTGTAAAAAATAATCTCCTAGAAGTAAAAACTACAGTAACAGGGTATAGAATTTTAAAAATCAATTATTTTTATAAAAAAGAAAAATTTAAATACAATGTCAAAAATTCATTTTATATCAGTGTCAAAAGCCAAAAAAAAATGTAGGAAAGCAAATATGTGCAAAGTGCCAAGATGTTCATATTAAAAACTAGAAAGCATAGATAAGAAAAATTCAAGAAGACCTGAAATAAATGAAGAGATACACCTTATTCAGAAACTGGAAGTTTTAATATTGTTGTGATCTTAATTTTTCCCAAATTTGTGAATAAATGCAACAGGTAATAAATGCAAAAATATGCTAGCAGGTTTTTTGTCAGAATCTGACAAGTTTCTTCTAAAAATTGTATGAAAATAGAAACAAGAGAAGAAATGGGAAAAAACAAAAAGTTTACAATCAAACAAGAAGTAAAGGATAAAAACAGTTTGAAGATCAGTTTGTCATTTATTTAAAAATTTATTTACCCAATCAATGCATTTCTAACATTTATCTTGACAATCTTTTTATAGGATCTCAAACTTTTCAGAGGTGGCAGTGATCTAGACAGGACTCATTTTTGGACGTGGGAGAGATTTTGCTATCCATTTTCTGGAAATGAGGAAGTAATCTCTTAACTGGTTACTAAAAGCCCACTGTATTACCCTGCAATTTTCTTACTCGGAATTTCATAAATGTATACTTTTTAGCTTGTTAATAAGGAAAAGCCAGCAGCTCTCTGAGTGAAAACAGAGGCTGTGAAGTTGGAATAATATGAGTTTAAATTTCAGCCTGGGACGAATCACTGACATCTAAAACATAATTTTATTATCTGTAATGTGTAATACAATTTGAAGTTCACAGGGATTAGAATAATACCTTGAAGACATAATGCACAACAAAGGCTTCCTGCTATTTGTTTTCCCCCAAAGAATCAGTTATTTTTGTGACTGAAAAGACAACATAATATCAACTTTGCAGAAATTTCTCAAGTTAATAACAGTTTCTGTGCTGAATTTACTTGATATGTAATTAGAAATATAAACAGATATTTAAATGCCCATAAAGATGACTTAATTTAAAAATATTTTTGAAAGAAATGAGCAAAGTAAAAGAAAACATTTAGAAGGAACTGTAATGTTGCTAAAATAATGTTTTATTTTAAAATCCCCCGTGGATTTTAAATATTCCTTTGATAATGATGAATCAAGACAATTTTGAGGTGACCTATGTAGAAACTTTATACTACATTTATATTTTTGAGGCAAAAATAAATTTTAGACTCTGTGTAGTAATTTTTCAAAATTATACTCTAAAATATTTATTATTGAAATTTAAATAAACCTCTTCTAAAATAAGAATAAGCAACAAACTAATATATCAGTTATATAGGTGGAAATGAAAGATGAATGTTGGCAATCATTTTTTCTTTTTCCTTATGGAAACATGACTTCATAGTCAAGGAAAATTTACTTTGTTCTAAACAATTTATTACTAATATGCTGTTATATAGCTGAATAGTGTGATTATTTTGGTATTGAATTTTGGGGTAGAAAACTTTATTATATATTTCCCATATTACATCACAGTATTCTACTTAATAAAAATGTTAGCTACATGTCTCAGAATAACAAATATTTGATTAAATACACATAATAACCAAATGTTAACTAATATCTTCAATGTTCTCAGTACATCAGTTTCCTTCCAAAGAAAGCACAAAATTTGGGGGGAATAATAAAACATTTTGCTTTGCAAATACATATTTACCTTTTTAAAAATTAATTTATTGATGTTTCAATTGGAGGATAATTACTTTACAAGATTGTGGTGTGTTTTGCCATACATTGACATGAATCAGCCTTTATACAATATATAGCACTGTGTAAGAACTTAGTTCTAAAGAAGCTTATAGCCATCGTTTTTTGTGACTATGCCCTGGTTTTGTATTAGCCTTTCCACAATTTATATGACATCTAGCTTTCTTCATACTTTATTTACAAAACTATTTCTATGAGATGAGTTTAAAAGTAGGATTAAGAATATAAATTCATTCACCAGAGTTGTAGAAGACAAATTATCTTTTTCAGTATTTAAACATGCTTGATTATCAGATTTGATATTTAACTTGAAAAATGAGAGTAAATATATATGCCAATGTATTTTTCCTTGTGACATCAATTTATTTTTTGTCTCCTTAGTTTCTCTAGTAAAACATTATATTTTTTAAAAACGTAGATCATCAAGGATGGTATAAAATACATAAATTTAAGATTATTACTCATAATACAAAACACTTTTCCACAGATAAAGTATATATTTTCTAAGCATTTCTCACATTATGTCTATACTTTCATCAAATGTTTTTTGGATGATTCTGTTTCTCACACACTCAACTACATATTAGGGACATGTGCAGGTAGAGACTACAGATGTGATTTCTGATTTCTGGCCCTGTTGTGTGAATGGAGGGCACAGGCACCAACAAGGAAATAAACATACCAGTTATTTCACATAGTGATAAACATCAAGACAAGTAAAGCAGGAATACAGGGTGGAAGTAAATGTTCTGTTAGTATTTGCTGTTTGTAGAATGACGATAATAAGGTATTATTATATTAAATATAAGTGCCTCATATTAAACAGAATAAACTGGCATATCAAACATATGGAATTTATAATGAAATATTTTGTAATAGGTTTAAAAGTATTTCTAAAAAGTAGTTGACTTATTGGAAAAGACTCTGATGCTGGGAGGGATTGGGGGCAGGAGGAGAAGGGGACGACAGAGGATGAGATGGATGGATGGCATCACTGACTCAATGGATGTGAGTCTGAATGAACTCTGGGAGTTGGTGATGGACAGGGAAGCCTGGCATGCTGTGGTTCATGGGGTTGCAAAGAGTCTGACACGACTGAGCGACTGAACTGAACTGAAATAAAATGAACTAGGTTTCATAAAATACACGTTCAATTATGAGTCATCAATTACAAACAAATAAATTTAAATGTTCATACTAAAACAACTTTTTCAAAATAAAAACTATATTCCTTAAACTTTTAGCACTTTTGATATGACTATAATACATGTAATGCAATCAGTCTCTGAATCAACTGGATTAATGTATGATATTGTATTAATGAGAAATTTGACTTTCTTTTATGGTTATAAATATTTTTAAAAATAACAAAAGCAAATCAAAATAAGAACAAAAACACTTTTTCTGCTTTAAATAGAGCCTAAATATTTGTTTTTTCAGAAGTGTTTCCACATATGAATATAGAAACCAAGTGACTTATTAGGGGTCATATGGTTTTCATAATCAATATTTCATCTCATATATACCCAAAGTAACTAATGACTGCTTTTAGTGATCATATTGTCCTTGGAACAAGAGGAAATATTTGTGAGGGATGGAATTTAATCATATCTCATATTCCCAGGGTTAATAAAAGGTGAGAAACATTACCAGGGAAGATATCCCAGAAACATGAAGAAGATCTATATTAATTTCAATATTAAGAGTGGTATAAATTAAGTAGACCATGAGGCAAAGGTAATTGATCAGCAATTTTCTGTTGTTTCATTTTGTAGCCTCAACCTCATGGTGTTTGCATTTTCCATGTATATATTTTATTATAATAAAGTTGATACCAATCACACTGTCCACATGACATGGAGATGTAAAGGGGAATACCCTATCTACTTAATAAAAGTAGTCAACACATAGAGTCTATTGTGATTGCCTAGGCATCAAGGCAAGTACTCTTTAAATACATAATTTTGCTTAATTTTCACAAAATTCATGAGAATTCTAACAGGGTAAATCTTATAATCACCCTTTTTAGTAGCTGAGGAATTTGAGACCTTAATTTCAATGACTAATGTTACATAGTAGGCAAATGGGTTAGTTATTAGTCAAACTCATGGCTTTCTAATTCAGAAACTACATTGTGTTATCTCCTTTGTACCACTGTGATGATGACATAATTGTAACACACTGCTATTTCAAAGTTAATTTTAATGCTTTCCTCAAAGGGTAAATATTGAATGAATTATCTTTAACAAGAATTTAAGTTTCATGATGATATATTCATGTAGAAAAGGACAAAAATGAGTATAATGAACAGAATTTTATTCAGACTATAATTTGGCAAATTGATATTTTCATGAAACAATATGACATATAGAATGAGTAATTATGAATAATTAGATAATTTGATATTAGCATACCATTGTACTTTAGGTTATGTCACTAAACAAGTGGAAAAAAAAATGATGTTTTTTCACTTATCTCTGAATACAAACAAAGACACTAGCTCTGGCTAATTTCAGAAGCACAGAAAAGACCAAGAGAAAACTAGAGAGTTCAAAGTAAAGCTGAATATTCAAATCTCAGAATGGGGAAAAGGCCAGGAAATCTAAGATGAGATATAATTACCAAGAATTAAAGGTAATGTACTTGGACAACTTTCAGGATAAGTAGTGTAAAAACTTATTCTTACATTATTTCTCATGAGGCAAACACTAAAAGACAGAGGCTGAGGGACTAATTTTGAATCCCATGTTCATGAACCAAATTCAGGGAAACTGATTTTACTGCATTTAGCATCAATTGAAGAAGAGCTAATTCTCCAATGGAATACTCAGGAAGCAGAAAATGAGGACAAACATGACTAGAGGTTATATAGGTAGAGAGGGAGGAAGGAGTCAGGAGCTATGAACGAAGAGAATTTCTCCATGCCATTAAACGAGGTTTTGGTTATATATTGTTTTTGCTGTGTGGCAGAAGCTCACAGATAAACCAGACTGTCTTCTAATATTTTAATCCTCTATATCATGAATTGTGGAGACAGCAATGGCACCCCACTCCAGTACTCTTGCCTGGAAAATCCCATGGATGGAGGAGCCTGGTAGGCTGCAGTCCATGGGGTCGTTAAGAGTCGGACACGACTGAGCTACTTCGCTTTCACTTTTCACTTTCATGCATTGGAGAAGGAAATGGCAACCCACTCCAGTGTTCTTGCCTGGAGACGGGGGAGCCTGGTGGCTGCCGTATATGGGGTCACACAGAGTTGGACACGACTGAAGTGACTTAGCATAACATAGCATAGCATATCATGAATTGAGGTCAGTCTAGTCAAGACTTGGGGACTGTTTAACTCAGCAGGTTCTAGCCACATTACTTCCTAGCTGAGACCAGATCTGAGCTCTCTGACTGATGTGGGACTGGCTCAATCTTTGTTGAGAAGTGCACTTTAAGTGGCTTTCCAGGTGGCACTACTGGTCTCAGCTAGGTGTGTGAGGAGGGCTAACAGTCAGACCAGTGTTTAAGTAGCTGGAAACAAATTCTCTCAGTTGTTACTCAGTTACTGAGACATATTCTTATGTTGCCTCCTTTTTCAAGGCGTAATTTTAGGCATATAGAATTGTTTGATATTTATTTTTGTTTTAGTACTTTAAGCTGTTTTTCAACTGATTTCCGGTCTCCATTGCTTTTGACAAAAGGCTAAGCATTGCTCATAAATCTCTGGGGTTTTAGTATGTAGTTTGTTTTATTCATCTGAGCATTTTAAGGTTTACTCTGCTTTTACTTTTGAGCAGTTTGGCTGTTTTGCATAGGTGTGGTTTTCTTTGTATGTATTTTGCTTGAGTTTTTCTGAGCTTCTGGTATCCGTGCTGCTGCTGCTGCTAAGTCGCGTCAGTCATGTCCGACTCTGTGCGACCCCATAGACGGCAGCCTACCAGGCTCCCCCGTCCCTGGGATTCTCCAGGCAAGAACACTGGAGTGGGTTGCCATTTCCTTATCCAATGCATGGACGTGAAAAGTGAAAGTGAAGTCGCTGTCATGTCTGACTCAGCGACCCCATGGACTGCAGCCTACCAGGCTCCTCTGTCTGGAATCCATAGGCTTATATTAAACAATTTGGAAAACTGTGCATCATTATTACTTCAAATACGTTTTTACTTCGGCATTTTCTCTCATCTTCTTGTAGAATTCAAATTACATATATGTAGGTTGATACTGCCCACTTATCAATGAGGCTTTTTTTACTTTTTGCCAAAATTTTTCTTTTTGGTCTTCAGTTCAATAATTTAATTTTACCTATCTCTAAGTCAATTGGCCTTATCTTTTTCATATACAGTGTAATTCTACTCAGTGAATTTTTCATTTCATATATTATAAATTTCATTTATAAAATTGTTAATTTTCTAAATGTTTATCTACTAGGATTCCTGATGTATTCTTTCTTTATTACCCTATTATCCTCTACATTAAAATATATTATAACTGGATTAATGCATTTTATGCTAATTTCATTATCTGAGTCATTTCAGGTTGTCTCTTTTGCCATCTTTTTCCATTGACTGGGCCATATATCACATTCCTTTTGAAATCTATTTATTTTATATATTTTATTATTTTATACTAGACACTGAATATGATATGTCAAAAAGATGCTGATTTTATTATTATCCTCTGAAGAGAGATGACTATTTGACTGTGCCCTGGATTCATACATGATATGACATGCTAATTTGTTGTATAAAGACCAAAAATATATCTATTTTCTATATGTGCATTTTTATTAATTTAAACATGTGCACAATTATTTTTCAGACTACTGTAGCTCTTCAGTAATTAATAGGGTAGCATTTTTTATGAAATTTCTGGAGGATATAGCTCCCATGAATATATCTCATTGTCTACTGCTAATAATAGATTTGGCTAAAACTTGGAAATATTTTTACTAGATCTCACACTGTTTTAGCAAAATGTGGTAACCAAGCCTAACAAAACAATTATCTAATAGGACACACTGGGTTTGTTCCACTGATTACATGCAATTAATTCTTTATTTGGCAATTAACACAGTTTTAGAAGGAACATTTGTATCGTTCAGCTACTCACTTATCAACTGAAATACCAGTTAAATGCTAGGGTCCTGAAGACCAAAAAGGAAACTTAAAACCAGAGGCCAGGGTTCCAGGGCTTAAATTTTTGGCACAAGATTGGGATGACATTTTCCTTCCTCTTTCTCCATCATAGCTGGAATAATAAAATACTGAGGAATGTCTATGAAGCTTCAGATTTTACTTTTGCTTCTTTGGATATTCTCTTTTCATCTAAATCATACTTTGGCTAAGGCTTATTTCTTACTATAAAAGGGGAAAAACAGATAAACTTTCTGTAGGTTGTCCTCACTTTGCATGATAGTGCCAGAATATAAACATGATTATGAATACTGAAACCATACAAAGCTAGATTAATAATCACTGAAGAAAAAATATGATTATTCAACCTTTAAAAATGTTCTCAAAACATTAAAAATTTTGTTATCTATGCATTTACAGTGAAATTAAAAAATATAAAGCTAATAATTATTTAATACTGAGGTTTTTTTTCTTGACATTACTCTTGATACCAAATCATGTGGGTTTTTCATACTCTGAATCTGTGACAACGGGATATCCAAGAATTGCATTCAATTCTGACAATATGTGGAGTTTGCAGTCTCCACAGTGTAAGAATTCAGTTCCAAAAAACTGCCACACTTCAGACACCAACTGTAAGTCCAAGGCGCCAACCATATTTTGACCTGACCATCTATAAACTCAGCGGCTCCCACAAAGGCCTCTTCAGGTTTGATAATTTGCTAGAATGACTCACAGCACTCAGGAAACACTTATGTTTGCCATTTTATTATAAAGGGCTCAACTCAGCAACAAACTTAAGAGTGCATAGGGCAAGGTATAGGGGCAGTACTTTGGTATGTCCACCTATCCAGAAGCTCTCTGAATCTCAGTCCAGAGTGTTCATACATGTCAATCCTACCTCCCTATTCCTCTCCTGGAGGTCAATGGATCAAGATTTTATGCTTTGTACTTTCAATATTGTAAAATATCTATGGAATTCTCTTAATATTAAGTTTTTGCTGGTATCATTTCTTTTTTTTTTTTTTTTTTTTTTGCTGGTATCACTTCTGAGACACCGTCATCCATTTTGTCACAATCACTTTCCTCATTTATATTCATAAGTTCAACTTAATTAGTTTCTCTGGCTATATAGTCCTTCAGAGGATGGACTGCCCTACTTTCATGGCCAGCTCTTTCTTCAGTATCTCCGGCCCACTATAATTTCAATTCCAGCATTTTCACATTTTTTTACATTGCCACATTTTTATTGTTATTTACCAACTTCATTTTTTATTTATATATTTTTATAAAACAGCAGATGACTTTATCATTAGAAGACAGGGAGGAAATAACACTGCATGCCTTGCTTCTCTATATAAGCTGGATAACAGGTGCATAGTGAACAATCACTAACAGACTGAAGAAAATGGAAAGGCTAATCATAGATTTGAAAGCACATGCATCACTTATACAGTGATTTATGAACTGAAGAGTTACCACAGATGTCTGTATTTCATGCAGAATATTCAGTTAAATATTCTGCGGTAATGGAAATTTGAACCGTGTTGCTGGGGAACTGGTATTGCATAACTAAATCATGGTAATATCAATTTGTACATACTGGAACCACACATAGGAAGGGCTGCCTGTTTCTCTCTTGGCCTTCTGCTTGACCTCTGACATCCCTGGATCTGTGCATGGTTTTCTATCCATCATACTAGGGTGCTGAGATCTGAGAGAGATTTATGCGATTTCTCACATATTTTACTACATATGAGTTTTATTTGATAAAGCCTTCTTTCATTTAAGTCCTCTGAATCAAACAAATTGAGAAGAAAGAAGATGTAAAGGTTTGGAGAATGTCAATCTGTCTGAGGAAAAGAATAAGGGGATTTCTTTTGTAGAACAAAATGAATTTACCTATATAAACAAGTATCCATTTCCACTAATGAAATATTTTGTTTTAAACTTTAGATTGGTAATATTTAAGAGTTGAAATTCAGAAGTATACAGTTGAGGTCTGAAGTTTGGTTGAGAAGATAGATAAAGATATCGTATCTATGTCCACACTCTAAGGTCTATGACATGGGTCTTGTATCCCTAGTGATTAAAAAGTTTCCAGACACAAAATAGGTATCAAAGTTATCTTTCAAATGCACAAATAATTTGTAAATAAAATCTTAAGGATCTACCAAAATAAATGACTACTCAATACTAATTCTAAGTAATTTGAATACACAATACTATGAATCATTTTTATAGCCCTGTATTATTCCAATCTTGTATAATCAGGTAATACCTACTTAGGTAGGTAAATTGATATTTTTGCCATTTTAAGGGATTAGTATAAACCCTTATAGTTCTTCTTATTTTATTTAACTAATTGCAGTCTTGTCACAAAGAAATTTGAAGAACTGGTCAGATAATATGGAAAACATGATCTTTTGTACACAAGAGAAAGATAGATCTAGGCACACAGGTTGGATATACTTTTAGAAGATCTAAAATCAGTATATGTCAAAACCTTAGATATCTTCCCATCTCTTCAGGAAACTATTCCTAAAGTGTAACACAATGAGATAGCATTAGTTAGAAGTATAAGAGATTTCTCTCCACTTATTTACTTGACTATCTTATAAGCTTTTTGTTTGTTTAATTAAGTTAGTTTTCATGATATATATGTGATATTTAAAAATAATTCAAAACATCAATTAAAAAAGGAGAAAAACCATATGAGCATAGCAATAGATGAAATAATATTAAAATTAACATCAATTTATGATTAAATCTAGAAAGATAAAAATAGAAAAGACAGTTCCAATTTCATAAATGACCCCTACAACAAAATAAATATCAAAATATTGAAAACTTTTGCCCTGACATTAGGAATGAGAAAATGATACTCACCATATCCATGATGTCCTGTAGACAGTAGTCAGATTAATCAGGTGTTAAAAATGATTAAAGGAAATTATTTAGGTGCTGAAAACAAACTGTAACAAAACCTTCTTGACATGAACAGTGTTCTTTTGGAGAACTGCATGGGTAGAAGACAGGAAGCTTTCATAAGACAAGGTTGAAGAACAAGGAAGAGACAAAAAGAGACTATCTGATTGTCTGAGGCCACACAGTCAATCTGGTTTGGGTGAGAATGATCATAGTTGGCTTGGGGTTTGGGGATGAACTGACTGGATATACTACATTTCTGGTGAAGGGAAGTATTTGCAGGAATACAAAAGTCATCTAAATTTCAGTTTGCTGGCTAATAGAAATTACATGATTCTTATATTCTAGATTTAGAGCTATGTGTCTTTCAAATGTTTCATTCTCCCTCTGGGCATATAGTTTTACTGAGGTTAGTAGAGAAAACCTAAAAACAAGGTTTCTATAAGACTCTGAATATCAGCTTCCAATCTAGCCAATTTTCTACTACAGAGCTACTTAAAAATAAAATCGGGTAGGAATAAATTGGAAGATTGGGATTGACACATACAAACTTCTATATATAAAATAGATAACAAATAAGAACCTATTGTACAGCACAGGGAACTTGACTCTGTACTCTGTAACAGCCTATATGGGAAAATAATCTTTAAAAAAAGTGTACATTTATGTACATATATAACTGAGTCACTTTGCTGCATAACATTACAAATCAACTGTACTCCAGTAATTTTTTTTAAATCCTCTCACAACTGGTCAGACTTCAGTCAGTACAAGTAGCAAATATTTTTTGCAGTATTGAATGACTCCATAGGTGGAAGAGGTTTATCCTAAGAGGGTGAAAAAGATGCCATCCTTCCAAGATCCAGAAACACTAAAAAAATATACCCAAAAGAAAGAAAGACTTAGACAATTCCACTGAGAGTGGCAACAGAGAGCAAATCCCTAGCCACAAATAGAAAACAATCCACATTTCTGTCTGACCATATTTTTGGACCCCCAATCTGAGGGTTGGACTGCTTGTGTACACAAGAACCAACAACTTGAGTGCCCCATGCAGGCAGAAAGCCAAGGTAAGTTCTCAGAACATAAAAGGAGGCAAACAAGAAGGTAATAGCTGTCCCTGGAGAATAAGGATGTTCAACCAATAGGTAGTTAAAAGCCAGATTCACAGGAGTCTGGATCTGGGATGGAACATGCACACGAAAGTTTACCTTCCTTTCTCGACCAGGCACTGCAGAGATGAGGGAAAACTGATTGTATGAAGAATTCCCATCCTTTAATGGCTTCTGCTAGTTCTCCCAGGATCCCATCTTCAGGCTCTGGAGCAAGTAGCTTTAAAGAAAAGAGTTTAGCTCCAGTATCTACCAGAATTTGGCAAGGTTTTCCATCAACTTTAGTTTAGTTTCCCCTAGGTTGTGTAAAGTAGTAACTGGTAGCAGTTACTGAAGAATTCTTTGGGATCTCATCTACCCTAGGAGGGGTCCAAGTGGGGGGTTTCCTTCAAGGGTAGATATAGGGATATAAAAGTTGATGTGAAAGGGTTTGCACAAAATCTTCAAGGACAATCTTTATTCTAGTATACCAGTTGATTGCAAATGAGATGCCATTTTCTAGATCAGTATTTTGATGATGGGCTCTTATGAAAGTATCATGAGGGAGGCCCAGTCGTTGCTTTGGGTTTCTGGCAGTGGCGCTATTGCAGTTGTCAGATCACTAATATGGTGAGCTTTTGTTTACATTCTGATGGTCCCTTCAAAGTGGAAAGGCAATTCAGATAAAGAATGGGTAGAATGAGTATTCTAAGAGGATAGAGGGGAGTAGTAATAATCAAATAAGTCTTATAATCATTGACTTTAGGTACCTTTTATATCTTTAATTTTTTGTTAGCTTTTTGTAAGGAATCTTTCAAACAAACTATTTGGAATCTTGAGGCCCTTTGAAGGCTTCTGCATACCAATTAAAATAGTTATCCCATATGTTTTATTTTTGAGCTCCTGATTTTAAGTAAACTTTTCAAATGAATTATTTCATCTACTTAGAGTATTCCCATAATGGCCACTGTAATTCTAGATTGTCTTAGTAAGATTTTACCATATTTGTAGATATCTACAGCTTCCAGGACTACAGTTCTTAGACATAAAATAAGCAAGTGCATGCACACTCAGTTCTTTGAAATTTAAGGATCTTATTTCTTTAACTAAACCTTCAAGCCCTCAGAACCAAACTAAGGATGTGCCACTGAGTTGAGGATTTCATGGTGTTTTACACTGTCATCACACAGCGATCTTCTTAAGATTGGCTAGTGACCAGGTGTCAATCTAATCCGTTCCATGACCAATCTATCTCAGCATAAGATTCTTACAGTTATGTGGAGAACACATTAACAGCCTTTAAGAACTCCAACTATGCCCACTGATTTTGTGACTTTGGCTTCCGAGAGTCCCATTAGAATAAATCTATTACTCCTTTCACTTGGAGGCTTCTTTATAGTGACAGAAGCCCTAATGTATTTTAATTGTCTGGCCTGTGCCTATTTAGATTTTAATTTTGATGGTCAAAATAGTCTGGATCTCATCTTAATTTATTTTCCCAAGTTCCCCAGCTGTTTACTGTTTTTGCTGTGTACTTAACCTAGAGGCTTTATGAGCCCCCTAATGGCTGCCATCCAGTGGACTCCATTATAACTACTACCCCATATTCTTTCTGAAAACAATCTCTCTCTCTCTCTCATACATTCTCTTTCTCTCTCACTATATATATATATATATATATATATGTTTTTAAATAAAGTTTTTTTGAATTGCAGAGTCACATGCAAGAAGTAGAACTCAAATCCAACAGTGACTTACCCAAGGCCCTTGGTAAGGTCTAGAGGATCAGTGAACTCAAAGGATTCTGTGGCACCTGACCTGTGTGTCTTATCTTGCAAGCCACTAGCACTTACATCCCATTTCTTATCTACAAAAACTGTTAAAAATGATCAAAATAAACAGTTTAGGTTTATTATTTATATTTATTTTTATATATTTATATATATATATTTATATATATAATATATATATATTTATATATATTTATTATTAATGCAAACAAATTTTATTTAGCACATCATGAAGTGGACAGTCTTCTTTTGAGTAACTGCAAAATGAGATGGAAAGCAGGATATTATTATAGGATAAATGTTAAAGAAAAATGAAACAGATAGAAAATATCTAATTGCCTGGGTTCACACAGTCAGCCTTGTTCAGGTGAGAAGGCTGAGGATTGGTGTTTGATGATGGGCTGACTGGGTATATTGCATTTCTGGCCAAGGCAAGCATTTATAGGAACATAAATGTTTTATTTTGCTGATGTGGTACTTGAGGTAGAAGTAACTCAATCTTGGGCCTAGAAAGTTATTTCAACAAAGGCAAGGAAACAAAATTAAAATTATAAGTGTTGGTATTGGGAAATAAAAAGTCAATATTTGTAGGCAATAATATTATATATAGGGAATTCAAAATATATTCCCAAACTACTCCAACAGCAGGAAAAAAATTAATATATTCTCACAGTAGGATAAAATCAAATAGATAGACTGATATAATAAAAGATATATAAGATATCTACACCAAATTTTCTTAAATAATGAGAGAAACTGAAAGCTAATTTTATAAAAGAATATTTAACGGTCATGTATTAGAAGTCTTATTGTAATATATATATATATATATAAATTTTGCACAGATTGATATATACTTTAATGCAATTCTAAAGTGAAGCCGCTCAGTTATGTCCAACACTTTGCAACCCCATGGACTATAGCCTACCAGGCTCCTTTATCCATGGCATTTTTCCAGGCAAGATTACTGCAGTGGGTTGCCATTTCCTTCTAGTAAGGAGCTCTTTTGTGAAAAAATCAACATATTGGTACAAAAATTGAAAAAACTATAAAAAGGAAAGAACAAAAAATAGCTATATAAACACAAATGGAGAAATTATACTTTGATACATGAGGATACATTATTCAGTTCAGTTCAGTTCAGTCACTCAGTCGTGTCCGACTCTTTGCGACCCCTTGAATTGCAGCATGCCAGGCCTCCCTGTCCATCACCAACTCCCGGAGTTCACTCAGACTCACGTCCACCGAGTCTGTGATGCCATCCAGCCATCACATCCTCTGTCATCCCCTTTTCCTCCTGCCCCGAATCCCTCCCAGCATCAGAGTCTTTTCCAATGAGTCAACTCTTTGCATGAGGTGGCCAAAGAATTGGAGTTTCAGCTTTAGCATCATTCCTTCCAAAGAAATCCCAGGGCTGATCTCCTTCAGAATGGACTGGTTGGATCTCCTTGCAGTCCAAGGGACTCTCAAGAGTCTTCTCCAACACCACAGTTCAAAAACATCAAATCAATCTGAGAAAAAAGAATGGAACTGGAGGAATTAACCTGCCTGACTTCAGGCTCTACTACAAAGCCACAGTCATCAAGACAGTATAGTACTGGCACAAAACAGAAATATAGATCAATGGAACAAACTAGAAAGCCCAGAGATAAATCCACGCACCTATGGACACCTTATCTTTGACAAAGGAGGCAAGAATATACAATGGATTAAAGACAATCTCTTTAACAAGTGGTGCTGGGAAAACTGGTCAACCACTTGTAAAAGAATGGAACTAGAACACTTTCTAACACCATACACAAAAATAAACTAAAGTGGATTAAAGATCTAAATGTAAGACCAGAAACTATAAAACTCCTAGAAGAAAACATAGGCAAAACACTCTCCGACATAAATCACAGCAGGATCCTCTAGGACCCACCTCCCAGAATATTGGAAATAAAAGCAAAAATAAATAAATGGGACCTAATTAAACTTAAAAGCTTTTGCACAACAAAGGAAACTATAAGCGAGGTGAAAAGACAGCCTTCAGAATGGGAGAAAATAATAGCAAATGAAGCAACTGACAAAAAACTAATCTCAAAAATATACAAGCAACTTCTGCAGCTCAATTCCAGAAAAATAAATGACCCAATCAAAAAATGGGCCAAAGAACTAAATAGACATTTCTCCAAAGAAGACATACAGATGGCTAACAAACACATGAAAAGATGCTCAACATCACTCATTATCAGAGAAAGGCAAATCAAAATCACAATGAGGTACCATTTCACACCAGTAAGAATGGCTGCGATCCAAAAGTCTACAAGCAATAAATGATGGAGAGGGTGTGAAGAAAAGGGAACCCTCTTACACTGTTGGTAGGAATGTAAACTAGTACAGCCATTATGGAGAACAGTGTGGAGATTCCTTAAAAAACTGGAAAGAGATCTGCCTTAACCCAGAAATCCCACTGCTGGGCATACACACCAAGGAAACCAGAATTGAAAGAGACATGTGTACCCCAATGTTCATCGCAGCACTGTTTATAATAGCCAGGACATGGAATCAACCTAGATGTCCATCAGCAGACAAAAGGATAAGAAAGCTGTGGTACATATACTCAATGGAGTATTAATCAGCCATTAAAAAGAATATATTTGAATCAGTTCTAATGAGTTGGATGAAACTGGAGCCTATTATACAGAGTGAAGTAAACCAGAAAGAAAAACACCAATACAGTATACTAATGCATATGTATGGAATTTAGAAAGATGGTAACAATAACCCTGTAATCAAGACAGCAAAAGAGACACAGATGTATAGAATAGTCTTTTGGACTCTGTGGGAGAGGAAGAGGGTGGGATGATTTGGGAGAATGGAATTGAAACAAGTATAATATCATATATGAAACAAATCACCAGTCCAGGTTTCATGCATTATACTGGATGCATGGGCTGGTGCACTGGGATGACTCAGAGGGATGGTACGGGGAGAGAGGAGGGAGACGGGTTCAGGATGGGGAACACGTGTACACCTGTGGCAGATTCATGTTGATGTATGGCAAAACCAATACAATATTGTAAAGTAATTAACCTCCAATTAAATAAATTTATATTAAAAATTAAAAAAAAAAAAGCATCAATTCTTCGGCAGTCAGCTTTCTTCACAGTCCAACTCTCACATCCATACATGACCACTGGAAAAACCATAGCCTTGACTAGACGAACCTTTGTTGGCAAAGTAATGTCTCTGCTTTTGAAAATGCTCTCTAGGTTGGTCATAACTTTCCTTCCAAGGAGTAAGTGACTTTTAATTTCATGGCCGCAATCACCATCTGCAGTGATTTTGCAGCCCAAAAAATAAAGTCTGACATTGTTTCCACTGTTTCCCCATCTATTTCCCATGAAGTGATGGGCCAGATGCCATGATCTTAGCTTTTTGAATGTTGAACTTTAAGCCAACTTTTTCACTCTCCTCTTTCACTTTCATCAAGAGGCTGTTTAGTTCCTTTTCACTTTCTGCCATAAGGGTGGTGTCATCTGCCCATTTGAAGTTATTGATATTTCTCCTGGCATCTTGATTTTAGCTTGTGCTTCTTCCAGCCCAGCATATCTCATGATGTAGTCTGCATAGAAGTTGAAAAAACAGGGTGACAATATATAGCCTTGACATACTCCTTTTCCTATTTGGAACCAGTCTGTTGTTCCATGTCCAGTTTTAACTGTTGCTTCCTGACCTGCATATAGGTTTCTCAAGAGGCAGGTCCGGTGGTCTGGTATTCCCATCTCTTTCAGAATTTTCCACAGTTTATTGTGATCCACACAGTCAAAGGCTTTGGCATAGTCAATAAAGCAGAAATAGATGTTTTTCTGGAACTCTCTTGCTTTTTCAATGATCCAGCGGATGTTGGCAATTTGATCTCTGGTTCCTCTGCCTTTTCTAAAACCAGCTTGAACATCTGGAAATTCATGGTTCACCTATTGCTGAAGCCTGGCTTGGAGAATCTTGAGCATTACTTTACTAGTGTGTGAGATGAGTGCAATTGTGCAGTAGTTTGAGCATTCTTTGGCATTGCCTTTCTTTGGGGTTGGAATGAAAATGGACCTTTTCCAGTCCTGTGGCCACTGATGAGTTTTCCACATTTGCTGGCATATTGAGTGCAGCACTTTCATAGCATCATCTTCCAAGATTTGAAATAGCTCAAGTGGAATTCCATCACCTCCACTCGCTTTGTTCGTAGTGATGCTTTCTAAGGCCCACTTGACTTCACATTCCAGGATGTATGGCTCTAGGTCAGTGATCACACTATCATGATTATCTTGGTCATGAAGATCTTTTTTGTACAGTTCTTCTGTGTATTCTTGCCACCTCTTCTTAATATCTTTTGCTTCTGTTAGGTCCCTACCATTTCTGTCCTTTATCAAGCCCATCTTTACATGAAATGTTCCCTTGGTACCTTTAATTTTCCTGAAGAGATCTCTAGTCTTTCCCATTCTGTTGTTTCCCTCTATTTCTTTGCATTGATCTCTGAGGAAGGCTTTCTTATCTCTCCTTGCAATTTTTTGGAACTCTGCATTCAAATGGGTATGTCTTTCCTTTTCTCCTTTGCTTTTGGCTTCTCTTCTTTTCACAGCTATTTGCAAGGCCTCCTCAGACAGCCATTTTGCTTTTTTGCATTCCTTTTCCATTGGAACGGTCTTGATCCCTGTCTCCTGTACAATGTCATGAACCTACGTCCAAGTACATCAGGCACTCTATCTATCAGATCTAGTCCCTTAAATCTATTTCTAACTTCCACTGTATAATCTTAAGGGATTTGATTTAGGTCATACCTGAATGGTCTAGTGGTTTTCCCTACTTTCCTCAATTTAAGTCTGAGTTTGGCGATAAGGAGTTTATGATCTGAGCCACAGTCAGCTCCCGGTCTTGTTTTTGCTGACTGTATAGAACTTCTCCAAGTTACAGTAATTTGCTAAGTGCATTTTTGGTCAAAGACAGGCACCACAGAAAAATGAGTCACTCAGACAGCAGAACCATATACCTGACCGTATTATTGGTAACTTGATTTTTGTCAGAAATGACTGCAGTACAATAAGAAAGTGAATATTTCCAAGGAATCAGCCAACTTTTTCTATGAGGTGCCAAATAATAAACATTTTAAGTTTTTCAGACCACACAGTCTCTATTCCAGTGATTCAATTCAATCTGAAAATATCAAAAGATCTAATGCTAGGAGGGATTGGGGGCAGGAGGAGAAGGGGACGACAGAGGATGAGATGGCTGGATGGTATCACTGACTCGATGGACACTGAGTTTGAGTGAACTCTGGGAATTGGTGATGGACAGGGAGGCCTGGCATTCTGCAATTCATGGAGTCGCAAAGAGTCAGACATGACTGAGTGACTGAACTGAACCGAAATGAAGATGTCTACAAAAGGGCCTGGGTATATATGGCAATAAAACTGTATAAATGAACAAAGAAATTTAGTCATACAATTTTCATGTTGCAAAATATAAACTTTTACAATTTTTGAAAAACATAAAATTTTTCTTAGCTCAGAGGTTATACAAAAACAGATTAGGCTTGATGACCATATCTTTTGATTGCTGGTGTTTTCATTAAATTGTGCATGGTCAATTAAACATTGACATGAGAACTTAATATGCCATTACCCTTCCCTGACACTATACACAAAAAATCAATTTCAGTAGGATTGTAGGCCTAAATATAACACGTAAATGGATACAGATTCTCTAGTTTAACACAGTACAATATTCTCAGTAACTTGAGGTAAGCAAATCTCTTCTTACAATGTTATTTTTAAATTATAATCTTTGCACTAAGAATATTATTTTTATAGACTTGGTGATTATTTTCAGGTCTTTTCAATGAAAAGCCTTAAGTATTTTTTCTTTTCTTTTCTTCTAAGGCAAAGCTAACCATAAAGTTTAAGATATCACTTCAAAGATATTGATGACTAGAATCTTTATAAAACTTGACTTAATCAATCAAGGTAACAAAAATTTAATAATTAAAATGTCTTATGAAATGTATAGAACAGTCTTTTGGACTCTGTGGGAGAGGGAGAGGGTGGGATGATTTGGGAGAATGGCATAGAAACATATATAATATCATATAAGAAACGAATCCCCAGTCCAGGTTCGATGCAGGATACAGGATGCTTGGGCCTGGTACACTGGGATGACCCAGCGGGATGGTACGGGGAGGGAAGTGGGAGGGGGGTTCAGGAAGGGGAACACGTGTACACCTGTGGCAGATTCATGTTGATATATGGCAAAACCAATACAATATTGTAAAGTAAATAATAATAATAATAAAGAAATGATAAATGGTTAAAAAATAATAAAATATAATCATCACCTGAAAAAAGAAAAGAAAATTCTCAATGTATATACAGGCTGTTTGTATATTTCTCCTGGGTAATAACACACGAATAGTCAAGATCAGAGAAGTGGACAGATAATGAACAGAGAGCTCTACCTAATTGGTTTAATTTCCAGATTCATAATGGTAAAGTTGAAATGCCAAGTGTGTTATGCAGGAAATAATATAAGGTATAAGTGGGGGAATCTATGGCAAGAATGCCTATATAACATCACATAAATCTCCCAAATTTGTATACTGAATAGAACAGCTATAAAGAAACTGTTGGGAAGCTTCAGCTAAATTGTGGTCAACGCTCAGGTGGGTTATTCTATAGAACAGTTTGAGATCCCAAAATTCAGAGGGGTGAACCAAAACAAATTCATGGATGAGAGTCAATGCTCACCTTAGTAAAATGGCAAAATGATAAATCTGAAGCCCTGGGCAGAAATGGCTCAAAAGCATAATGTGTATTTTGTTGACTTAGCTTTATGTTTATGTATTATAGTTATATATTTATTATGTTTATGGCTTAGCTTTATGTTTTTGTGTGCAAAAGGGTAAAACAGCATCTTTGAAATAACAATCTGAAACATGGCATAAAATATAAGTGAACATTTTCACTGGCAGATTCCATATTTACAAATCTGCTCACTTGTTAAAATGTCTTAATAACTGGAAAATCTGTTTTTACTGCACTTTCACAGTTATTCAGATATGCTCAGTATTGAAAACTTTGAATCACTTGTTCCCAACTGAGGTGAAACAAGGTGGTGCTCTGCTTCTTCTTTCAGTTCACATGTTGTACACAAGTGTCCCTTCTGTGCTAGATTTAATGCCATACTTTTACATTTTTGTATTTTTTAAATATGATTTCACTGTTTAAAATGCTCCCGAAGTATAGTGCTGAAGTGCTGTCTAGTGTTGCTAAGAGGGCTGTGAGGTGTCTTACAGAGAAGATAGGTGTCTAAGATAAGTTTTGTTCAGGCATGAGTTACAGAGCTGTTGGAAGTTAATTCAATGTTAATGAATAAATATATGTATTAAGTACAGTGTTTGAAAAGAGAAACATACATAAAATGAGATTATGTGTTGATCAATTGATAAAATATGGTAACTAGAGGCTCACAGGAGTCTAGCCCTGTTTTTCCTGTAGGATAATTGGTTCAGTACTCAGTAACTCAGTATTATGGCACTATTATAGAAGATGGTGCTCAGCTTTTCAGTCACATCAGAATAGTTGCGACCCCATGGACTTCAGTCCGCTAGGCTCCTCTGTCCATGAAATTTTCCAGGCAAGAATACTGGAGTGGGTTGCCATTTCCTGCTCCAGGGAATCTTCCTGACCCAGAGATTGAACCTGCCTCTCCCACATTGGTAGGTGGATTCTTTACCACTAAGCCATGTGGGAAGGGCTCCTCCATCCATGGAATTTTCCAGGCAAGAGTGCTGAAGTGGATTGCCATTTCCTTCTCCAATTATAATGGATAACTACTGCCAAAAAATCAACTGTAGCAGCCTTACCAACAATAGCTTATATCACTCCTACTAGCTGCTGCTGCTGCTGCTAAGCTGCTTCAGTCCTGTCCGACTCTGTGCGACCCCATAGACGGTGGCCTTCCAGGCTCCCCCGTCCCTGGGATTCTCCAGGCAAGAACACTGGAGTGGGTTGCCATTTCCTTCTCCAATGCATGAAAGGGAAAAGTGAAAGTCGAGGGGCTCAGTCGTGTCCGACTCTTCGCGACCCCATGGACTGCAGCCCACCAGGCTCCTCCATCCATGGGATTTTCCAGGCAAAAGTACTGGAGTGGGGTGCCATTGCCTTCTCCAACTCCTACTAGAGTAATCTATAAATATTTCAATTGTTTCTATGGGCAGATTTTAATTACAGGCATACCTCAGGTTTGGTTTTAGATCATCACAATAAAGCAAGTTACATAGCTTTTTGTTTGGTTGATTCCCAGGGTATATAAAGTTGTTTACATTGTAAAAGTTTATCAAGTGTACAATAGCATTATGTCTAAAAAACTGTACATACCTTAACTAAAAAATACTGCTGTTGAAAAAAAAAGGGGCTGATAGACTTGCTTTACACAAGGTTACCACAAACCTTCATTTGTAATAAACACATTTTCTGAATAAAGTGAAACACAATGAAACAAAGTATGCTTACATTTGGGGCTTCCCATTCCCAGGTGGTGCTAGAGGTAAAGAATCTGCCTGCCAGTGCAGGAGACATAAGGAACAGGGATTCAGTTCCTGGGTTGGGAAGATTCCATGGAGGAGGTCATGGCAACCCACTCCAGTATTCTTTCCTAGAGAATTCCCATGGACAGAGGAGCCTGGTGGGGCTACAGTCCATAGGGTCACCAAGAGTCGGACATGACTGAAGTGTCTTAGCATGCACTCATGTCTATATTTGATTATGAATTTGCTACAGTTCACTATCACTTTTTGTTAAAATCAATATAATCAATTTACTGATTATCAGTGTTGGACTATTTCCTGAATTTTATAAAATAATGAGAATTATATTTATTCCCTAATGTTTATATTAATTTAAGATTTAATTAGAAAAGGAACTGAAAATAGAGTGTGTAAAAGCATCCTCATAGGAAAACTAAACATTTATTTTATACATTTTAAACACTGCTTGTAAAAGTTAGCAAATTGATACTAGAAGTCAAATTCAATAACATTCTAATTCTTTCATTTAAAACATATTATTATTAAATATAATTATCTTAAGGTTCTTCTGAAATTATACTTTTCAAATAGATGCAAAATACGCCTTAGCGACTTTATGCCTTTATCAAAGTCACAGAAAAACACAAATAGATAAAAAGAACCCTGATTTCAGGGCTTGGCATGATTTTTTTTCTCTTTCTAAAGAGAATAAAGTTTATCTTCCTCTTAATTTATAAAGTATTTGGACAACAAACTAATTATAACTGCAATATATAGCACTGATTTTTTGCAGGCACTGATTTAAGTTGCACATATTAACTAACATTACGCTTTTAAAACACTATCATTAAATACTTTTGCCAACGAATTTAAATTACTCATGCAGATTAATGGGCCTTGTTAGTGGCAGAACCAGGGAGTGAACAAGCCTCCTGTGTCTACATCCTTCCTCACCAGGTACGCTTTTTTTTTCCCCTCTCCTCTATGGGGTCGCACAGAGTCTGACACGACTGAAGCGACTTAGCAGCAGCAGCAGCAGGGAGAAAATCCTATGGACGGAGGAGCCTGGTAGGCTGCAGTCCATGGGGTCGCGAAGAGTCGGACACGACTGAGCCCCTCGACTTTCACTTTTCCCTTTCATGCATTGGAGAAGGAAATGGCAACCCACTCCAATGTTCTTGCCTGGAGAATCCCAGGGACGGGGGAGCCTGGAGGGCTGCCGTCTATGGGGTCGCACAGAGTCGGACACGACTGAAGCGACTTAGCAGCAGCAGCAGCAGCAGGGACCCATAAATTTAATATTTACATTGTATCACTAACCCTATTTTATTGTGACTTCACACACTTCTGAAGTGACAACATGCTATTTTTTTCCTCATTGTTTTCCGTTAAAAAATTTAACAATTGGAAAGAGAGTTTATTTTGTTTTTGTTTTTCTTTTTTTTTTTAATTTTATTTTATTTTTAAACTTTACATAATTGTATTAGTTTTGCCAAATCTTTACAGAGACAACCTGTATTGCCAGGCACAGGCCACAAAGGTGCGCTCTGAGGTGAAAGGCGGCCCCTATGCCCACCCTACACCTCAGGCCTAGGCCCTGTGGCAGAGGCACTAGCTTAGGGGATTCTGTGAGTTCACAACCCAGCCTCCAGGGCAGAGAGAGGCCCAAAAAGAGGCGGCCCACGCCAGGTGGTAGATGGCAACTTAAATCAGCAAAGGAACTTACCTGGCCTGTCTTTAGCAGCTGCAAGACAAGCAGCTAGCTGTCCGCCCTGCCCATCAGTGTCTCAGGGTTAACCTCCTCAATGGGGTCAGTCAGTCACTGCACCATCGTGAGGGTCTCAACAGCACCCTGCTTTCACAAAGCTTGACCTAGAAAAGGCCTTGGCTACGGGAATGCTGGGCAGAACATACATTCCGAGGACAGGGAGGCCTTAGGAGCTTTCCACAGCCCTGGGCAGTTCCTGGTGGGCCTGTGGTTACGTCCTCCCTTGTCCTCCTCCCTCAGCTTCCACGGCTCTGAGACAAGGACTTCGCGCCGCCCCAGGGGATTGTGGGGCTTGAGGGGTGAGCCAACAGCCCAGGGGGCGCAGGGCGGGGCCCCTACCTGCTGAAGGGTGCTCAGCGTTCTTCTTGTGGCCACCATGGAGGTTCCCAGGTGCTCTCTCCACAACAGACGGCGAGAGAAGACAGAGGCAGCCACGAAGAATAAGGATGCTTTGAAAAGGGACTTGCTGGGGGACAGAAGAGGCGGTGCAGGCAGCCCACCCTCCGGCCGTGGCCCCCTGAGCTGTCCTTCCTCCGTGGTCCTTCAGGGCTCAGTTCTCTGGTCTTATGTCTCAAGCCTGCGTCCGGTTCTCCGTTCTTTCCTGAGGATGCTATGCCGCCTGTGAGCTCGCCTGGAATTGGAGGTAGGCAGAGGTATTATTGGAGAAGGCAATGGCAAGCCACTCCAGTACTCTTGCCTAGAAAATCCCATGGATGGAGGAGCCTGGTAGGCTGCAGTCCATGGGGTCGCTATGAGTCTGCCGCAACTGAGCGACTTCACTTTCACTTTGCACTTTCACGCAATGGAGAAGGAAATGGCAACCCACTCCAGTGTTCTTGCCTGGAGAATCCCAGGGATGGCAGAGCCTGGCGGGCTGCTGTCTATGGGGTCACATAGAGTCGGACACGACTGAAGCGACTTAGCAGCAGCAGCAGGGGTGATTATCCTACCTAATATATGCGGTTGGAATTCCAGCTTACAGGCTTGGTGCCACCATACTTAAAATTTATACCTGAGGTCTTTTTTGGCTTCTGTGAAGAGGATGGCACATATTTACTCAGAGGTTAGTGGCAGGAAGTAAAAAATAACATTAAAAATCTAAAGTAAAAACTAGCATTTCTTACACTTCTAAAAATTTCCTGGAGGAGGTTAACTTAATTCTAGAGATTCAGGCACAGACAGAACGGTGCTTTAAAAAAGTCTCTGTGATTTTGTGTGTCATTTAAACTTTAAATTGTTTGCTGTTTCTTTTCTCTATACTCTTGCTAGTTCTAGCTACAATAATTGAACTGCCTTATGCTATGTTAAAAATGAATTTACATTTTTTGTAGTGCCTTACAAGCATAAAATAATATTTTATATTTGCTAAATTATTCTGAGTAGCATCTGAATAGATTTCCCCATTTCATGTTTTGTGTTTTTAAAAGTAAATGAAAAGCAAGCAAGAAAAACAATATTATACATTGCTTCAATTTAGTGTGCATCAGGATAATTGAAACAAACAAGCCCATTTAATCAATTTTTACCTGAAAGAGTGTAGTGCATAGAAATAAAAATCAAACACAACTATTTACCTAGTGATATAAGGAGAAGTATTATATTTTTATTAAATGCAAATGTGCAAGTAAATTAGAAATACTATTATGTGTTTTGCTTCTGAGAGTCCAGAAGAAATCAATAGAAACATTATGAAAATGTAACTTAATTAAGATTATAAATTACCTCACTGCAAAATTGAGATTTTTATTTTACTATAATTATTCCCTCAAGTGGTTCTTTTCACTCCTATCTTGAAAGAGAATTTACATTTTACAATAACCAAAGATGAGAGAAAACAACCCTTTACTGGCAGAGAATCTCATCAAATGGGTAAATGCCATGGATATGCTGAAAATTCTTTGTACTGAAAAATACCTTCAGAAATGGTGAATAAATTTGGCTTTAAAATGTACGTAAGTGTATTATACAAATGTTAATCTACATGTATCATATATAGATACAAACTTGCTTTTACCACCTTAATGGCAAAACAGTGTATCCATATCTTAGAGAGCCTGACATGTGCATCTGCTTGCTCTCTAAAGTATCATCTTTCCAAGAGTTAAACCTTATCTTCACTTTTAAACATAAGTGCTAGTTTTGCCTGTTTTGAAATTTATGTAAATATATCATAAGTATATGAATTTTTCTGTTGCTTTTTTTCATTCAGTATTTTTTGTGAGATATATTCATTGTTGTTGCTGGTGGCTGAACTGCAGTCATTTATATTGTTTCATAGTTTTCCTTTATGCTCGATTCTGGAGTGGGTTTTTTTTTGTTTGTTTGTTTTTATTTTGAGGTGGCAAGAGTAAATGCATAGCTTTGAGGGACTAATTAAATCAAGTCAGTCATTTTCCTATATACCAACAATGAACAAGTGGACTTTGAATTTAAAAATACAATACCATGTACATTAGTATCCACCAAAATGAGATACTTAGGGTTTAAATCAAATCACTACATACTGTATCACCATGGTAGACTTCCTTGCCCTCTGATTTCCCCTAGGTTCAATATGCAGAAAGCCTCAACAGAAAATTAAAAACAGAGAAACACAGTATATATGCATTCTCGTTCTTGCTCCCTTCATTACCCTCATTCTAGCGATGACTATGTTCTACAGTTTTTCAATTGGTGTCAGTCACTTTTCGCATAGCCATGAAGTCCGGGTAATACTATGTTCTCCCCTTCCGCCTTTAGGACTCAGTGTAATGACTTCTTTCTGAAGCCAGTACCTGAGTGTGTCATCAAACCCTTGTGCTTCTTTAATCTTATATACAGCTCTTTAAACTCTGCTTTCATTAAACTCGCACATTAATCCTTTAGATGACTCACTTTTGTGTCTGACAATTCTAATCGACACTGTTACAAAGCAATTATTTGTATAGCCATATTGGTGTATAAGAAACTGAAAAATCAGATAATTTTAACATGAATATTTTCCTTAAATGTAAGACTAAGTGAGATTTACATGCCTTGTATATTGGTATGTGTTTATTATTTTGTTATTTAGGCTATTTTAATTATAAAAAGAAATGTTGGGGTGTTTTACTCCTGTGAAAAAAATTGAAAATCTTTTAATTTTTACCTTTGATAATGTAGGTGTAATTCTTTGGAATACTAGAATAGAAATCAGAAATGCCACTGCTATGAGGACGTATGAAGAATTGTTTTTATACAGGTTGCTGCTGCTGCTAAGTCACTTCATTCGTGCCCGACTCCCAGCGACCCCATGGACTGCAGCCTACCAGGCTCCTCCATCCATGGGATCTTCCAGGCAAGAGTACTGGAGTGGGTTGCCATTGCCTTCTAAGTAGTGCCAAAAGGCTAAAACCTTGAAATTACAGTTAAAGTATAATTTAACTCTAAATAGTTTAAGATTTTTCATAGTATTCTTTACTTTGCCCAGTGAAAATGACTAAAATTGAGCTGCGGTTTAAAGTTTGTGAGAAGTTCAGATGAAACCTGAACATTTTGACCTTCAGTAAAGGAATGGAAGACAACTGATTTTATAAAGAACTAAATGAAAATTGCTGAGTAAAATAAATAGGATCAAAAGGAACATAGGACACCTGCAGGATATTTCTTTTTTTTTTTCTCCATGAAGTAAATCTGTAACATTGTTATTGCGTCAAGCAGAGAAATCTTTTTTTTTTTTCAATATAATAGCTGTGAAATAAGAATGTATTTGGACATTCAATGAAAAAAGTCTCAAGAAACCTATTAAAATAATTTGAATAAAGTTTTCTGTGACAATGAAGGTAACGAACAACTAATAAGATCTTTTTTTAGTGTAAACTTTGTAAAATTAAGGTTTTTCATTTCAATACTGTAAAGTCTACTTTCTCCTCACTTCCCAACAGACATGTAAACATTATTTTTACTGCAATTAGAATACATCAGTACTTTAGAGAAAACATACAGATACATACTAGAAGTTTTTTTTTGTTGTTTAGTCGCTAAGTCGTGTCCAGCTCTTTTGCAGCCCCATGGACTATAGCCGGGTAGGCTCCCCTGTCTATGGGATTTTTCAGGCAAGAATACTGAAGTGGTTGCTATTTCCTTCTCCAGAGGATCTTCCCAACCCAGGTACTGAACCTGTCTCTCCTGCACTGCCAGGTGGATTCTTTACCATTGAGCTTCCTGGGAAGCCCATACTAGGAATACTTTAGATACAATTAATATTAAGCAACTGAGTAAAATAAATATATAATTTAAGAAAATGCTTCCAAATCCAAGCTTCTATACATACTTTGTTCTGTGACCCTGGGACTGGGATACAGCCTCAGATGGCTTCCTGTGAGTTTATATCAAGTAGGACTTGATTCTTCTTGTTTTGCTTATTTTTCTTGCATCCAGAAACATCTCTTTACCTCAGCTGTAGCAGGTGAATTCAATTTTCAGCCAAAACATAATTAAAATGATAAAAATTGATAAATTAAATATTATTAAAATGATCGAAGGAAGGTTATGACCAACCTAGATAGCATATTCAAAAGCAGAGACATTACTTTGCCAACAAAGGTCCACCTAGTCAAGGCTATGGTTTTTCCTGTGGTCATGTATAGATGTGAGAGTTGGACTGTGAAGAAGGCTGAGCGCCGAAGAATTGATGCTTTTGAACTGTGGTGTTGGAGAAGACTCTTGAGAGTCCCTTGGACTGCAAGGGGATCCAACCAGTCCATTCTGAAGGAGATCAGCCCTGGGATTTCTTTGGAGGGAATGATGCTGAAGCTGAAACTCCAGTACTTTGGCCACCTCATGTGAAGAGTTGACTCATTGGAAAAGACTCTGATGCTGGGAGGGATTGGGGGCAGGAGGAGAAGGGGACGCCAGAGGATGAGATGGCTGGATGGCATCACTGACTCGATGGACTTGAGTCTGAGTGAACTCCGGGAGTTTGTGATGGACAGGGAGGCCTGGCGTGCTGCGATTCATGGGGTCACAAATAGTCGGACACGACTGAGTGACTGAACTGACTGACTGAATGTCTAATACCACATAAAAAATCTTTAACCATGATAAGGTGGGATTTACTCCAGTAATTAAAGGTTGTTTTAATATTAGTAAATCCATTACTGTTATACACCACAATAGGTAGATTTAAAGAAAGAGATCTTCAAAACCACAATGAGATAATATTTTATACTCATTAGGATACAAAACCAAAAAGAACATAAAAAGAAAATAAGCGTTGGCAACGTTGTTGAGTTATTTAAATCTTTGCCATTGTTGGAGGGAATGCAAAATGCTGTAGCCACTGTGGAAACCAGGATGCAGTTTCTCAAAACATTAATCTATAATTGCCATTCATCTAGTAATTGTATTTCTATGTGCTCCAAAGAAATAAAATTAGAAAATTAAACAAGTATTTGTACTCATATGTTCATAATAGCTAAAAGTTGGAAGACAGTGTCTATCAATAATTAATGGAATTTTAAACAAATATGATATATGGATTTGATGGAATATCATTCAGTCTTAGAAAAGGAAGGGAATTTGGACATATGCTACAACATGGATAACTGTTGGAGACATTATACTAAGTAGAATTAGCTTTTCACAAAATAGCATGTTGTTTAATTCCACTTATATACTCAAATGAGATATATAAAATAGTCAAATTCTAGAGACAGGAAGTATAATGATGGTTTCCATGGGTTTAAAGGATAGGGAAATGGGATATTAGTGTTTATAGGTACAGAGGTTAATCTGGGGAAGATGAAAAACTTCTGGAGATGAATGATAGTGATGGTATCACAATAATGTGAATGTTCTTAATGTCACTGACTATTCACTTAAAAATGGTTAAAATAGTAATTTTAGTAATGTGGCTTAGATGTAAAGAATTTGCTTACAGTGCAGGAGACCTGGGTTCAATCCCTGGGTTAGGAAGATCCCCTGGAGAAGGTAATGGCTGCCCATTCCAGTAATTTTGCCTGGAGAATTCCATGGAGAGAGGAGCCTGGAGGGCTACAGTCCATGGGGTCATGAAGAGTTGGACATGACTGAGCTGTACTTTTCAGGTACAGGGTTTCAGCTGGGGAAGATGCAAAACTTCTGGAGATGAATGGTGGTGATGTTATCACAATAATGTGAAAGTTTTTAATGCCACTGAATGTTCACTTAAAAATGATTAAAATGATAAATTGTATGGAATGTATATTTTACCATGATAAAAAATCAACAAAAAAGAGACAACTTATCATTTTTCTCATAGATACAAAAAAAAAGGACTCCAGTGCAATTCAGTAGACATTGTTGATAGTAAAACTTAGGGGATAGGAATTGAAGGATTATTCTTTAATAGGATACACCAGATTACTCAAGCATGAATCTTGATTTTAGTTGAAACACAAGTGATCCATCCACTGAGATTAGAAATAAGACAGCGATATCCATTATTTCTACTACTATAAACATTGTACTGAAGGTTTTAGTCAATGCAACTAGACAAGAGAAATCAGAGATTTCAGACAAAGAAAAAAGAGTTAGCATTTCCTATTTTCAGAGGATATGGTAGCATAAATGAAACAAAAGCTATCATATATATGACTAAAGTAATAAATAATTTGATGAGGTAGAAAGTAAAAAAATAGACATTTCTCCAAAGAAGACATAAAGATGGCTAACAAACACATGAAAAGATGCTCAACATCACTCATTATCAGAGAAATGCAAATCAAAACCACTATGAGGTACCATTTCACACCAGTCAGAATGGCTGCGATCCAAAAGTCTACAAGTAATAAATGCTGGAGAGGGTGTGGAGAAAAGGGAACCCTCTTACACTGTTGGTGGGAATGCAAACTAGTACAGCCACTATGGAGAACAGTGTGGAGATTCCTTAAAAAACTGGAAATAGACATGCCTTATGATCCAGCAATCCCACTGCTGGGCATACACACTGAGAAAACCAGAAGGGAAAGAGACACGAGTACCCCAATGTTCATCGCAGCACTGTTTATAATAGCCAGGACATGGAAGCAACCTAGATGTCCATCAGCAGATGAATGGATAAGAAAGCTGTGGTACATATACACAATGGAGTATTATTCAGCCATTAAAAAGAATACATTTGAATCAGTTCTAACGAGGTGGATGAAACTGGAGCCTATTATACAGAGTGAAGTAAGCCAGAAAGAAAAACACCAATACAGTATACTAACGCATATATATGGAATTTAGAAAGAGGGTAACAATAACCCTGTGTACGAGACAGCAAAAGAGACACTGATGTATAGAACAGTCTTATGGACTCTGTGGGAGAGGGAGAGGGTGGGAAGATTTGGGAGAATGGCATTGAAACATGTAAATATCATGTATGAAATGAGTTGCCAGTCCAGGTTCGATGCACGATACTGGATGCTTGGGGCTGGTGCACTGGGATGACCCAGAGGGATGGAATGGGGAGGGAGGAGGGAGGAGGGTTCAGGATGGGGAACACATGTATACCTGTGGCAGATTCATTTTGATATTTGGCAAATCTAATACAGTTATGTAAAGTTTAAAAATAAAATAAAATTAAAAAAACAAACAAAAAAAAAAAAAAAAAAAAAAAAAAAGAAATAAATAAACTTCCATAGACACACAGTAACCAGTTAGAAGACAAAATTGTTGAAACAAGAACTCTATAATAGCCAGTGAGAAAATAAAATTCTTAGAAATAAACCTGAAATAAATGGGCAATATCTATATGAATTATATATATATATATATATATGAAAAAACATATTTCAGAAAATAGAAAGGCATCCCTTATTTTTGGAAATTGAGTTAAACATTCTAAAGATGTCAATTCTCTCTAAGGTAATTTTTATATTTCATATAATCCTGATAAAATCACAAGCAATTTATGTAGTTACAAATGTTCATACTAAAATAATAATCATAAATATCTAGGAGAATCTATGAAGGATGAATCACACCTAAGGAGTTGAAACATATTTATAAACATCTATGTTAAAGTTGAATTGTCACTTGGAAAAGATACTCAGAACAAATTTAGGTTTACTATTAGAAAGTATATAAAGAAATGCTAGAAATGACAGAAAGCTAAGATACAAATTAAATAAGTAGATACATGAAGAAACAATTCACAAAATGATGGATAGAAATATTGATATATGTATGTGTATAGCACAAATGTATATTTAAATATGTGTAGAGCTTGAATGTCGGAGAAGGCAATGGCACCCCACTCCAGTACTCTTGCCTGGAAAATCGCATGGACGGAAGAGCCTGATAGGCTGCAGTCTATGGGGTTGCTCAGAGTTGGACAAGACTGAGCGACTTCACTTTCACTTTTCACTTTCATGCATTGGAAAAGGAAATGGCAACCCACTCCAGTATTCTTGCCTGGAGAATCCCAGGGACGGGGGAGCCTGGTGGGCTGTCGTCTCAGGGGTTGCACAAGAGTCGGACACAAATGAAGCGAGTTAGCAGCAGCAGCAGCAGCAGAGCTTGAATGTGGCTTCCCTGGTGGCTCAGACAGTAAGGAATCTGCCTGCAATGTAGGAGACCCGGATTCAATCCCTGGGTCAGGAAGATTCCCTGCAGAAGGGAATGGCTATTCACTCCAATATTCTTGCCTGGAAAACTCCATGGACAGAGAAACCTGGCGGCTTACTGTCCATGGGGTCTCAAAGAACTGGACACAACCGAGAGACTACACTTTAACTTTTCACTTCACTTCACAGCTTAAATGTGATGACTACTAATTGCAGAAAACACATCTAGTACCAAAATATTCTTTTCTAAGTATTATGTTTTTATTGGCTCCTGAAAATAATGGCTAACTCAAGAACTAGAAGAGGGAAACTTTACTATGTTCTTGGAATATTTTGTTGTACCATAAAGTAAGTTTTCCAGGTATAAAGGGTGCATGCCAGTATTCTGTGGAAGCAGCTTGAAGGTACTCGTACTGGCCAAATATGGGATAATAAAATCATCCAAAATAGGTAATGATGATAAGGTAATATACCCATTACATAAATTAGGTGTCTCTGAGTCCACCATATTAATAAATTGGATAATAAAGTGATACAGTAATAGGAAGTGAAATCTATTTTATATATAGGATATGTATAAATGTTATATAAGGGTATTATATAAATGATATGATAAATATAGAATACATTATGGTGTTAGTAAAATAATGCTTGTCAGCAATGATAGTAAGATTTGATTTAATATCACTGAATATTAAAATTAGCCAATGCAAGTTTAATGAGAAACAGAAAATTTGTTTCAGAGTATCTCTCCACATTTATTTTTAAATTTAGAGTGAAAAATTTTACTTTACAGGGGAAATAGCCTTAGAGACACCATCCTTACCAAGTGGTCAAAGTCAGCATTACCAAGAATGGAAATGGTCAGCATGGTAAGATCATGACACAATGCTCATAGAAAGGCACATCACCACTTCTGTAGTATTCTTGCTAAAAATGAATAGCTTGAATATTATTATGAGGAAAATATAGGCAAACCTAAATTTGACATACTACTCAATGAATATCCTAAACGCTTTAATAATTCAGTCGTGAAAGACGAGGAAATATTAAGAAATATTTTCAAATTGAATGAGAATAAAGTGATATGGGAAATAAATATAACATGATATGATTTGCACAGTGGGCCAGAATAATGGCATGTAGTCTCAAGTATTCCTGGGAAAGTTTGAAATTTGAATATTGACTCTGTTTAGATAATGATGCTGTGTTTACGTTAATCACTCAGTCATATCTGACTGTTTGCCACCCTATGGACTGTAGCCCACCAGGCTCCTCTGTTCCTCGGATTCTCCAGGCAAGAATACTGGGTGGGTTGCTATTCCCTTCTCTAGCTTAGATTCTACTAAAGTTACATATTCTTAACAAATATACTTTGAGGTATTAATGCTAAAATCAAATGGGATAACATAAAAAATTGCATGAAATGTATACAGAAAGTTTTAGAAATATAATTGCAAATAGGGCATAGCTCTATTATTTATGTGAATATGTTTATTTAATTATTGCTTTTTCTTCTTTATGACATTTATTTATTTATAGTTTGGTTGGATCAACTGACACAAGTAGGATAGTGCTATAGAGTAAATTTAGGATCAAAATAGCATTATAGACTGAGCCATGTATAATTTTGAAACTGACAAATATAGGTAAAAAAGAATGAATGTAAAAGCTTTCACCTGACAGCATATAAAATGACTCTTGATTCAAAGTTAATAGTTGGATGCAACATAATTTTCCTTGAAAGAGTTAAGTATTCTGCTGTATGTTCAGTAAGTTTTCAGAAATATCTCAAGCACTTCATGACTAATTAAATATGTATTTAGAATTCTATTTTAGGATATTAATATAGTGCTCTTTAGGGGAGAAAGGATAAAAGCTAAATTTTATTAATGATAAAAACTTAAAAATATATAACTCTGAAACCATTGTAGTAATAAATATTAAAATATTGTTATTACTTTGTTTATTAATAGATCCCAGAAAACATTCTCCAGAAGAGAAACAGCAGGAACATGTATAATCTCAAGAAATTAAACTTTTGTAATTCCTCTGAATCATGAAAAATAATTATATATTTGACAAAAGTCCTAACAAAATGATACAAGAGCAAAACAATTTTATGAATTCAAGTTCTTAATTACAGAAATACACAATGTATTATTGACATGAGTTGCAGTAGGCTGTGTAGCTTTTACTTTAATAGAGACACAATGAGAGGTTTCTCTTTTTAGGCCTTGAAATAATTATTTGAAATCTCTAATTTTCTTCTTAAACAAATGGAATTATTAATGTATAATTATCACTGCCTCAGTACCTGCTGTACACACATTCTGGATTTTACATATTCATTTTCACCTTTCCTAGTTCTTGCCATTATATTAACTTTCTACTATATAGAATATATTTGTGGCAATATAAACTTGAAAATGAACTTTTTAGTACAGATAATTGGTTTAAATATGTTAGGTTCACTAACAGAAATTATTTTAAAATTAATTTTATTAAATTATTCATATATCTGGTTATGCCTCATCATCAGGATATTTAGAATGTCAGTCTAAAAGTATGTAAGCTAAAAACAACATTAACAGAAAAATGTGATCATTAAATATAGTCATTTAATGTCAGTAAATCATTTTATTTATATTTCTAGATGATTAATCTGATTATATAATTTATAATTTTATGCTCTGCTCTACTTTCTAAAATATTTATTTATCTACATTTCTCAGTGACTACTGAGTTGTCTTTGTATTTATTTTTTCCTCTGTGTTATGTAGACTTAAAATTCAAGACGTATTAAACACGAAGCATTATTTTATCTTAAGAAAGCTATCTTAGGAACAAAGACTTTGTTGGTAAGTTAGAACCATATCTATTTAAGCATGCTAATATGCCTACCGTCTAGTCAAGGCTGTGGTTTTTCCAGTGGTCATGTATGGATGTGAGAGTTGGACTGTGAAGAAAGCTGAGCACTGAAAAATTGATGCTTTTGAACTGTGGTATTGGAGAAGACTCTTGAGAGTCCCTTGGACTACAAGGAGATCCAACTAGTCCATTCTAAAGGAGATCAGTCCTGGGTGTTCATTGGAAGGACTGATGCTAAAGCTGAAACTCCAGTACTTTGGCCACCTCATGCAAAGAGTTGACTCATTGGAAAAGACTCTGATGCTGGGTGGGATTTGGGGCAGGAGGAGAAGGGGATGACAGAGGATGAGATGGCTGGATGGCATCACCGACTCGATGGACGTGAGTTTGAGTGAACTCCAGGACTTGGTGATGGACAGGGAGGCCTGGCATGCTGTAATTCATGGGGTCGCAAAGAGTCAGACATGACTGAGTGACTGAACTGAACTGAATATGCCTACCACATCATTTAAAATCTTCATAGACATTTGTTTGCAATCACTTATTTTATGGAAGAATTTTAACTGACATTCTTGGTATAAAAAGATAATGTTCATTTAATTAAAAAGTGAAAGTCTCTCTGTCATGTCCAACTCTTTGAGACACCATGGACTATACAGTTCATGGAATTATCCACTCCGTATACTGGAATGGGTAGCCTTTCCCTTCTCCAGGGAATCTTTGCAATCCAGGGATCAAATCCAAGTCTCCTGCATTGCAGGTGAATTCTTTACCAGCTGAGTCACAAAGGGAGCCCAAGAATACTGGAGTGGGCAACCTATCCCTTCTCCAGCGGATCTTCCCAACCCAGGAATTGAACTGGAGTCTCCTGCATTACAGGTGGATTCTTTGCCACCTGAGCTATTTAAAAATAAAAGAATGGTATATTTTCATCCTAGGGAAAAAAAAAAATGTGTCTCCATTTATGATTACTTCCTTATAGCTTTAAGTTAAAGACATGAACATCTTCAAAGAGTTTCAACAGCTGAGATCCCATCATTAGCTCCACTTCAAGAGAATATTTTCTTACTTGTTGAGGTTGTAATCTTAACCAACTGGAATAAAAATTAGAATTCTCTGGGATGAGCTAAGGAATGAGTTGAAATGTAGAACAATATAGCAAGATACTGATATAATTCTCTGGCAAATTCAATGATTTGGATTAAATATGATAAGAATTTCCAGGAAACTCAAATATGAGATTCAAGGAACTGGAAAACCATGTCTACACTAATATCTGCATGTTTTACATGGAAAATATCCAACCAAAATTTTACGTGAGATCACACCTTCTGTTAATAGAAGTATTGAATGCCTTAGACATGTGTGCTGAAAGTGTTCCTTTGTATTCTGACTGGATACATAAAGCGGCTTGTATTCATCATGATTCTCAAAAGAAGTATAACCAATAGGATATATAGACATGTGTAGTATATGTATACTGTATATAATATACAGTACTGAATTTTGAAAAGGCAGAGGAACCAGAGATCAAATTGCCAACATCCGCTGGATCACTGAAAAAGCAAGAGAATTCCAGAAAAACATCTATTTCTGCTTTATTGGCTATGTCAAAGCCTTTGACTGAGTGGATCACAATAAACTGTGGAAAATTCTGAAACAGATGGGAATACCAGACCATCTGACCTGCCTCTTGCGAAACCTGTATGCAGGTCAGGAAGCAACAGTTAGAACTGAACATGGAACAACAGACTGGTTCCAAATAGGAAAAGGAGTACATCAAGGCTGTATATTGTCTCCCTGCTTATTTAACTTATATGCAGAGTTCATCATGAGAAACACTGGGCTGGAAGAAGCACAAGCTGGAATCAAGATTGCCAGGAGAAATATCAATAACCTCAGATATGCAGATGACACCACCTTATGGCAGAAAGTGAAGAGGAACTAAAGAGCCGCTTGATGAAAGTGAAAGAGGAGAGTGAAAAAGTTGGCTTAAAGTTCAACATTCAGAAAACTAAATCATGGCATCTGGTCCCATCACTTCATGGAAAATAGATGGGAAAACAGTGGAAACAGTGGTTGACTTTATTTTTCTGGGCTCCAAAATCACTGAAAATGGTGATTGCAACCATGAAATTAAAAGGCGCTTATTTCTTGGAAGGAAAGTTATGACCAACCTTGACCGCATATTTAAAGCAGACATTACTCTGCCAACAAAGGTCTGTCTAGTCAAGGCTATGGTTTTTCCAGTAGTCATGTACTGATGTAAGAGTTGGACTATAAAGAAAGCTGACCGCCGGACAATTGCTGCTTTTGAACTGTGGTGTTGGAGAAGACTCTTGAGAGTCCCTTGGCCTTCAAGGATATCAAACCAGTCCATCCTAAAGGAGATCAGTCCTGGGTGTTCATGGGGGGACTGATGTTGAAGCTGAAACTCCAATACTTTGGCCCACCTGACGTGGAGAGCTGACTCATTTGAAAAGACCCTGATGCTGGGAAAGATTGAGGGCAGGAGGAAAAGGGGATGACAGAAGATGAGATGGTTGGATGGCATCACTGACACAATGGACATGGGTTTGGGTGGACTCCGGGAGTTGGTGATGGACAGAGAGGCCTGGCATGCTGCTGTTCATGGGGTCGCAAAGAGTCGGACGTGACTGAGTGACTGAACTGAACTGAACTGAACAGAGACAGTATACTAAAAAGCAAAGATGTTACTTTGCCAACAAAGGTCTCTCTAGTCAAGGCTATGGTTTTTCCAGTGGTCATGTATGGATGTGAGAGTTGGACTATAAGGAAAGCTGAGCACCAGAGAACTGATGCTTTTGAACCGTGGTGTTGGAAAAGACTCTTGAGAGTCCCTTGGACTGCAAGGAGATCCAAGCTGTCTATCCTAAAGCAAATCAGTCCTGCATATTCATTGGAGAGACTGATGCTAAAGCTGAAATTCCAATACTTTGGCCACCTGATGTGAAGAACTGACTCATTTGAAAAGCCCCTGATGCTGGCAAATATTGAAGGCAGAAGGAGAAGGGGATGACAGAGGATGAGATGGTTGGATGGCATCACAGAATCAATGGACATGAGTTTGAGTAAATTCCGGGAATTGGTGATGAACAGGGAAGCCTGGTGTGCTGCAGTCCATGGGGTCACAAAGAGTGGGATGTGACTGAGTGACTAAACTGAACTGAACTGATACAGTATATATCATATATACATACATATGGTTTATGCAATTATAGAGGCTAGTCCCATGACTTGCTTTCTACAAGTTGGGGACCCAGGAAAGATTATAATATAATTTTGGTTTGAGTTCAAAGCCTTGATGCCCAAGGGATGTCCAAGGAGCAGGGGAAGACCTATGCCCCAGGTCAAGCAGGAAAGCAGGAAGAAAAAAGGTCTAATTCATCCTACCTTCATCTTTTGGTCTACTCAGGCCCTCAGGGATTGTATGATACCCATTCATACTGGAGAGGATAATCTGCTTTACAGAATCTACTGATTCAGATGCTAATCTTATCTAAACACAACCTCATAGACAGACCCAGAAGTAATGTTTAACCTGGCTACCATGTTGCTCAGTCAAGTTGGCACATAAAATTAACTATCACATAACCATATATTCTTTTTCTGTGCAGTTGAGATTAAAGTAGACTTGATTAAAAGCCTTTCCCTTCTCCAGGGGTTCTTCCCAACCCAGGAATTGAACCAGGGTCTCCTGGATTGTAGGCAGATTCTTTACCAACTGAGCTATCAGGAAAGTCCCTGATTAAAAGCAGGTGACCTGAAGTTGCCTTTTGGTGAGACCAACTGGATTCTGAAAGTTGTCATTTTCATGGACCAAACTAATCAAGACCAATGAAGATGGAGATGTTTTAGGGTAGGGCAGGATTGAGGGATAAAATGAATATAGTAGAGAACTGGACCACAATAGAGGGAAATAGAAGTATACTTCCCATAGAGTGCCAGCTCCAAACTCATGAGCCTTAGATTTCCTTCCAGTTCTATGACATACATAGGCCACTAGATCTCATTACCAATTGAGAAGAATAACAGTACTCTGACAAGTTTTTTTTTTTTTTAATTGAGTGGAAGAAAGAAAACCAAAGCAGCTGATTTAATTGACATCAATTGGTACACAAACCCTTCAAAAACACAAAAAAGTTAAAAGTGGTTGAGTTGTTAAAAAAATATTTTAAATATGTACACAAATGTATATATAAATATGTATTTCACATCGTGTGAGCAGTAAATTTTTATTAGTTAAACATATGTTCACAGATATATTTTATATTTTAGTGACTTTTTTATATTAAACACTTACATTTAGAGAGAATTTACACTGCTGTTAGGTATGATCTATGGATCTGGATGGATTTTATATTACTACCACTATTGAAAAATCAAGTACATTTTTGTAATTATTGTGTATTCTGGTTCCTTTATTTTCCCTATTCTATTTATCTAATACAAAATTTCAGCATTGAAAACTATATTTATTTTTCATTAATCCATGTCACTCATTTTCTATATTTTGTTGGTTTTAATTTTATAGATGAAATACACAGCTATTTCTAGCTACTTCCTAAAAACTTAATTTTGATTATAATTATAATAAATTACTAAACTGAATTCAGGAAGGCTGATGTCTTTATAATGTTAGATCTTGTACACAATTGCATACATTTATTTTAACAAAACTACTTTTTCTGTTTCTCATTCATTCCTCTACATCTTTTTAGTGAAAATATTCTACATTAATAGTGTTATGACAGGCATTTTGGTAGGCTCTGAGTATACAGTGTTGAGTAGACACAGTTCAGGTTCTGAGGTGATTACAGTCTAGTGAGAAAGGAATTCAAGTGCACTGTTTTGCTAATTGCAGTCTATTTACAGACTGAGCTGATGTGAAGAAAGAGAATAAAGTTTTATAAGCATATATCACAAAGATCATTTCCTAGAAGGGTGAATAAGGAGCAGTCTTCTTGAGGAACTGATGATTGAGCTAAGACTTAAGAAAGATTAAAACTGGTTAGATGAAGGAAGCATAGGTGTTTCTAAGCGATATAGAATGTGACTCTAGTATGATGTAATTAGAAAAAAAGAAAACAGAAAATAGGTCAGTTTTGAGGCAACTTGTTTATATTCATTTTATAGAAGTAGGTGGGGGATATATCATGAACGGTTTTGTGTGATAATGTATTGAAGTGACTGTCAGATAAGTGTAGTAGTGATCTGTTCAGATTTGCATTTTGAGAACATCACTTAGGCTGTAATACAAAAAATGGATTAGAAAAAGCCAGAGGTAATGCAGAAAGATGACCTTATAAATTATTACAATTGTCCAGGCAAGATGCAATGGTAACTTTGATTAATAATACTTATGTTTACTTATTATATTATTTTTAATATATCAGTTATTTTTTGCATAAACTCATATTGTATACTGTGGCACTTTTTATATTAGTATTTTATCATTTTAACAGTATTTTCAGTTTGAATTGTCCTTATTTTTGAGCAGTAGGATATATTTTGAAATTTTAAGCATGTTTTATGTTTTTTAAGTTGACTTCCCTAGTAGTTCAGACAGTAAAGAATAGGCCTGCAATGCAGGAGACCTGGGTTCAGTAACTTAAAAATTTTAGAACAATATTTGATTTATAGAAAAATTGTTAAGTTAGTACTTAGAGTTCTTACATACTTCACACTCTGTTTCCTTTTAGTGTATTTGCCACAATGAATGCACTCATATCAATGCATCAGATTAATTACATTTACTTTTATATAAATTAATGCTAGTCACCACCACATAAATAAACCCTCAGTACCTGCATACTAATCACTGTATATCTCTGTATCCCTTTTTCTTTTCTAAACACCAGTACCTCTTGAACTTGTAGCATACTTATCCTATGCCCCCTGGAGCTCACAGTCCATCAAAATGAGAGCCTTCTGTGTCCCCAAATGGTTTTGTAAGGGTTTTCCATTCTGCTGAGCTGCTGGCTGAAACTAGCTAAACTCCTTTGCACATCTCCCATAATTTCATACTCAGCCTTGAAGTGGTTTAGGTTTTTTCTAACACCTATGTACTATTTTCAGACCAGCCTTTCTCATTCCTCTCTAATACTGCCAGATTTTGAATTTTATGTCATCAAAGAATAATTCAAAAATTCTTTTTTTTTTTGCAGTAATGTGCAGTCATTGTGACCACTCCTTACTCCTCTAAGACAGTATCTCACTGCAACTTTCAAATAGTGCTTTTGTCAGAATTCTTGTGTGTTATAATGTCATTACACTGATTCCAGTACCATATGCTGTCAATTTAGTGCCCTCTTTTCTTCCAACGTATTTATCCTTCTTCTTTTCTTGGTGATACTCTTTCTTTGTCTTATTCTTACAATCACTGTTAATTTCAGATTTAACACATCATCTCAGGTTCAAAGATCATATTCTCTGTACTCCATTCTCTAAACTCACACTATCTATTCAGTTCAGTCACTCAGTCGAGTCCAACTCTTTGCGACCCCAACACTATCAATTACTGACTCTCAACATTGTTTCAGTTTCACTGGGGCTTACTATCTGTTCATTTGAGTATTATTTTTTGTCACTTTCTAGCTCCCATTCCCAGCCAGTATTTTCATCTTTCTTCTCATTTTCCTACTAAAATCTGTGATTACTCAATAATGTTGCTCTTCCCCTCCTTTATCTTCTCAACTTAGAAATACTCCAATACTGGTTAAATTCAGTTCTCTGTTTTTTTCTGCCACTTCACTTGTATAGGTGACTATGGATAGTAAAGAATGATTACAAAAAACATCCAATAGTCTTGAATGTATTTGTGCATGCACATACACAAACAAACACACATCACACACACGGTGACTGAGCCCACTTCAAATATATGACTACTAAAAGCCAGTAAACCTGGCAATAACACAATTATGCACTGCCTTGACTATGCCTCTGCCACTTTACTAGAAATAATTTATGGTGACTCCGATTTTCACTTTGAATAGTTCCTTTTTCCTTTTCTTTCTCAAATTTGACCTGTTTCCTTTTTTCCTTTTTTTCCAAGAAAACTGAAACAATGAGGTGAGACACTTTCCAACTTTTACTGCCTTGTCTACTTATCAGCTTGAGAGCACATATGTCCATTGCCACTCCCATTTTTATGAATAAACTGTTCTGAGCCTACCTAAACCTAGGCAATTACTTTTGGATTCCATCACTTCTCCCATAGTTTAAGATGTCAATCTAGAAAGGGTTACCATTCTCTTCCACATGTTCAGTTTGTCCCGGTGTAAAAAAGAAATCCCTGCCTTTGTTCTTGTTTTCCTTTGTTGCATTATTCTCCTCTCTATGACACTGTGATCAATGATGCACTTCTCAGACATCTTTCTTTCACACCACGTTTACATACCTCTTTCATGTCCTTGGAGTAGGAAATGACAACTCACTCCAGTATGCTTGCCTGGAAAATTTCATGGACAGAGCCACCTGACAGGCTACAGTTTGTGGGGTAGCAAACAGTCAGACACGATGGAACATTCACACTTTCATGTCCTTATTCAGTCTCCTGGAATATCATATATAAAATTATGGTTACTCAGATTGTTCAATATATTTAACTAAAGTGTGACATTTATATTTCCCAAATGCTGATTGCACATAGTTAGGTAAGATTTCATGAAGTTATCATACCTGTGTAACTAGCACACAGTGAAATATTATTGAAATTCCAAAAGCCCCCTGTGTCCCTTTCAAGGCTCCCTAGTTAACTGGCATTCTGACACTTAAACAGAATAGGAGCTTTGTCTGTTTTAAAACAATATATAAATATAACCATAAAGTAATTTTATTGTATCTAGATTCTCTTACTAAATATTGTCTTGTTAGATTCATCCATGTTGTTCCCTCAGGTTGTCATTTATTCATTCCCATAGGAACATATTGTTTCACTGCAGAAATATCTAAAAATTTATTTGCTAGTTTTCAACTGAGGGCTATTTGTTTAGTTTCCAGCTTGGGCTATAGCCTGAATAGTGCTGCAAAAAACTTTGTTTTCATACCTAGTATTGGAAAACTTTTCCCCCACTTTTTCTTACTATTTTTCTTTTTTAAAAATTTTAATAACAACTTTATTGAGATCTAATACAGTACCACACAATTCACCCGTTTAAAGTTTACAACTTAGCGATTCTTCATACATTAGTACATAGAAAGTATAGTGACTTCAAGGGGTTTGGAGTGAAGGAAATAAGTGACAGCTTACTCTTTTTTTTTCTTGATATGTTTAAACTTTATTCTTGATATGGATGCTAAAATAATTTTCAGCTGTTTCTAATACTTATTGCATTTTCTTATAGAACTAAGAGTTACTTAAAATGTGTATTTTTTTAATTGGGGAATTGTTATTTCTTATTTATTTTTAGCTTAGTACTACTGCTAGGAGAGAACTCAGGAATCATGTGCACTTCAAAGGAATTTTGTTTTGCAATTGTAGTGTCTTATGTTTTTTGGATTTTATATAGCTTGCTATAATTTTCTTATCTATAAGACAAAGACAAAAGTGTGATAAAGTCTCACAATGATTGTGGATCCCTCTAATTCTCTCTATATCCACTTTTATTTCTGAAAATATTTAGTTAATATTTTCTCTTTACAGTTAATGTATCACTGTGTAATTAGGTATGAGCAAATTTAGAATACTGTTTTAGTGAACTAATTCTTTTACCTTTATGCTAAATTTGCCATCTTCTCTCTCACAGTGCTTCTTTACTTACGTATTTTGTCAGATTTAGTATAACTCTTCATTAAATTACTCAATGGATATCTAATATTTCAGACTTACATTTGTGAAATAAAATTTCATTGTTCCTCTAGAGGCTCATTCATTCTGTAGTTTTTGCCATCTTAATGAAAAGCAACTCCATTTTTTCCATTCCTCAGGTCAAATTCTAGAGTATCGTTTCTCTTTTAGTCTCTTTTTTAGCAAATTTCAGTAGATTTACATTCAGAGTATATGTAGAATATGATGATTCCTCACCACCTCCACAATTACCAACCTGTTTAAATCACTATACATACTCTGTTGTCTAGATGATATCAGTGGTAACCTAACTCAGCTCCCAGCTTCAGCCTTTATGCCTAGAGCCTTTTCTCAAAAAAGTAACTGAAGTCATTGTGTGCCTTTAATGGTAACTTCCCAATTCTCTTAGAGTAAAATGTCAAGATTCTTATTTTCTATCTTTATTCTCCCTCAAAGTTCTTAGTAACGTATAAAACCATTGTATATGCATGTATATGTGTGCATATGTATATTTGTGTGTGTTTATTGACTTTTTCTCTAAATGCAAACTTCATGAAACATGAACATGAAGTTCATGGTGTTGTATTGATTGCTCATGAATAAGTGATGACCTCTACTTTTCTATTCAGATATGTAGTTCCTTCCTCTGGTAAGACTTGGCAACTTTTTTTTTTTTTTTAATTGACATATAGTTGATTTACAATGTTGTGTTACCAGGTGTATAGCAAAGTGAATGGTTTATATATAAACATATGTCTACTTTGCTTCTAAGCTGCTAAGTCACTTCAGTCGTGTCCAACTCTGTGTGACCCCATAGACGGCAGCCCACCAGGCTCCCCCGTCCCTGGAATTCTCCAGGCAAAAACACTGGAGAGGGTTGCCATTTCTTTCTCCAATGCATGAAAGTGAAAAGTGAAAGGGAAGTCGCTCAGTCGTGTCCGACGCTGAGCGACCCATGGACTGCAGCCTACCAGGCTCCTCTGTCCATGGGATTTTCCAGGCAAGAGTACTGGAGTGGGGTCCCTTCCCAAAAGGGGTGAGGGAGATTCTGGCACGATCAGAAACTCGTGTGAAAACAGCACAGAATCCCAGTTGCAAGATAAAGAATAACTGAAATTATGCCTTTTGGCTCGTCCAGACAGTCCCATTATGGAAATAGATGGGGAAGAAAGTGGGCCAGGGGCTTCAGTAAGCACAGAATAAGCCGCCCCAGTATCTAAAAGGAAATCGACAGATTGGCCCCCCACAATTATTAATACTCGGGGTTCCTCAGTTGTAATTAGGACAGGAGCTTGTGTGGGGCCCCCCCGAGCACCTTCAGCCCTGATTGTCTTGAGAGTCCGACCCCAGAGACCTACGCCTCTGGGGGCAGTCTCTCTTACAGTGTGGTCTTTTGCAGACCGGACATGGAGCCGGGGGCGGCTTAGATGCCTGAGGGCAATCCCGCTTGAGATGCCCCTCCTTTCCACAATAATAGTAAGCCTATCCCTTTTTACCTGGGCCCCGCTGGGCATTTTTCTCAGGCTGTTTAAGAACGTTTTCTGTAGCCATGGTGAACTTTATTTAGATTCTTTCCCATATAGCCCATTACAGAATATTAAGTACAATTTCCTGTGCTATAGAGTAGGTCCTTGTTAATTATCTATTTTATATGTAGTAGTGTATATATCGGAGAAGGCAATGGCACCCCACTCCAATACTCTTGCCTGGAAAATCCCATAGGTGGAGGGGCCTGGTAGGCTGCTGTCCATGGGGTCACTAAGAGTCGGACATGACTGAGCGACTTCCCTTTCCCTTTTCACTTTCATGCATTGGAGAAGGAAATGGCACCACACTCTGGTGTTCTTGCCTGGAGAATCCTAGGGATGGGCTGCCGTCTCTGGGGTTGTACAGAGTCGGACACGACTGAAGCGACTTAGGAGCAGCAGTGTATATATATATATATATATGTCAATCTCAGTCTCCCAATTTATCCTTCCCCCTCACTTATTCCCTGGTAACTGCAAGTTTGCTTTCTACATCTGTAGCTGTTTCTGTTTTCTAGATAAGTTCATTTGTACCATTTTTTATATTTCACATGTAAGCAATATCATATGATATTTATCTTTCCCTGTCTGAACTCACTTTACTCTAGGTCCATTCATGTTGCTGCATTTGGCATTATTTCATCCTTTTTTATGAATGACTAATATTTCATTGTATATATGCACTACATCTTTATCCCCTGTTGATGGACATTTAGGTTGTTTGCATGCCCTGACTATTGTGATAATGCTGCAGTGAACATTGGGTGAAAGTATCTTTTTGAATTATGGTTTTCTCCAGATATATGCCCAGGAGTAGGATTGACCATGTAGGATCATATGGTCACTCTATTTTTAGTTTTTAAGGAACCTTCAAACTGTTTTTCTTAGTGGCTGTAAAAGTTTACATTCCCACTGACAGTGTAGGAGAGATCCCTTCTCACCACATTATCTCCAGCATTAATTGTTTGTAACGGGTGTTGAAGGAATCAGGCTTCCTGACTTCAGACTAGATTTCGTAGCTTTGGAATATCAATTAATCTGTAATTATTGTCTACTTTAAATTGCCCTCAATATCTGTTTTCTTAATAATGGGCAATTTAAATCTTGGGAAAAAATGCACTTAATTGTTTAGGGGCCAACATTGGTAATACAGCATTCCCTATATAACTTACTTCTATATCTCTTAAAAGATAATGAAAGCTATAATATATATATATATATATATATGTATATATATATATATATACATATACACACACACACACACAGATGGTGACTGCAGCCATGAAATTAAAAGACACTTACTCCTTGGAAGGAAAGTTATGACCAACCTAGATAGCATATTCAAAAGCAGAGACATTACTTTGCCGACAAAAGTTTGTCTAGTCAAGGCTATGGTTTTTCCTGTGGTCATGTATGGATGTGAGAGCTGGACTGCGAAGAAGGCTGAGCACTGAAGAATTGATGCTTTTGAACTGTGGTGTTGGAGAAGACTCTTGAGAGTCCTGTGGACTGCAAGGAGATCCAACCAGTCCATTCTGAAGGAGATCAGCCCTGGGATTTCTTTGGAAGGAATGATGCTAAAGCTGAAACTCCAGTACTTTGGCCACCTCATGCGAACAGTTGACTCATTGGAAAAGACTCTGATACTGGGAGGGACTGGGGGCAAGAGGAGAAGGGGATGCCAGAGGATGAGATGGCTGGATGGCATCACTGACTTGATAGACGTGAGTCTGAGTAAACTCCGGGAGTTGGTGATGGACAGGGAGGCCTGGTGTGCTGTGATTCATGGGGTCACAAAGAGTCAGACACAACTGAGCGACTGATCTGACTGATCTGATATATATATATATATATATATATATATATATATATATATATATATAAAGAGAAAACAGCTGTAATAAAACTATTATGGCAATACAAATAAGAAAACAAATAAATTTACTGGTAAGAGCAGACATTTGAACTTTAATATTAGTGAAGAACAGACTTAAAATGCTAAATTCTTGAAATTATATTTCAAAACAAATTCAGTGTCTAAGTGAATTAGTTGTAGTTTTAAAATCTGCAACAACAAAATGAGCTGCCATTTGCTGAACTATAGATAATCAGGAAACATCTTTAATGGTGAGATTAAATATAAGATTGGGGAAAGCAATTATACTTAGAGTTACAATATAAGTGGGAAGTTTTGAGTCTGAAAATATGCTCTGATAAAATTATTTTACAGAGCCACTTAAATCAGAAGACCAGCAGTCAAAGAAAGGTTATCTGCATTATTTTATCTTTTTTCTTGTAATGAAAAGAGCTATTTCCTTAAAATAACCTGTTTTATTTTTATCTTGAAGATTACTCATCAACAAAATTTCATAAGGTAAATAACTTAAAATTATTATTCGTAAAGCTTTCATTTTACAAAATATTTATTGGTTTCACAGTATGTTTCAAATGTTGGAGATACTAATGTTTAATTTGTATGCAGGTTAGGAAGCAACAGTTAGAACTGGACATGGAACAACAGACTGGTTCCCTACAGGAAAAGGAGTACGTCAAGGCTGTATATTGTCACCCTGTTTATTTAACTTATATGCAGAGTACATCATGAGAAATGCTGGACTGGAAGAAACACAAGCTGGAATCAAGATTGCCGGGAGAAATATCAATAACCTCAGATATGCAGATGACACCACCCTTATGACAGAAAGTGAAGAGGAACTAAAAAGCCTCTTGATGAAGGTGAAAGTGGAGAGTGAAAAAGTTGGCTTAAAGCTCAACATTCAGAAAACGAAGATCATGGCATCCGGTTCCATCACTTCATGGGAAATAGATGGGGAAACAGTGGAAACAGTGTCAGACTTTATTTTTTGGGGCTCCAAAATCACTGCAGATGGTGACTGCAGCCATGAAATTAAAAGACGCTTACTCCTTGAAAGGAAAGTTATGACCAACCTAGGTAGCATATTCAAAAGCAGAGACATTACTTTGACAACAAAGGTTCGTCTAGTCAAGGCTATGGTTTTTCCTGTGGTTGTGTATGGATGTGTGATTTGGACTGTGAAGAAGGCTGAGCGCCCAAGAATTGATGCTTTTGAACTATGGTGTTGGAGAAGACTCTTGAGAGTCCCGTGGACTGCAAGGAGATCCAACCAGTCCATTCTGAAGGAGATCAGCCCTGGGATTTCTTTGGAGGGAATGATGCTAAAGCTGAAACTCCAGTACTTTGGCCACCTCATGCGAAGAGTTGACTCATTGGAAACGACTCTGATGCTGGGAGGGATTGGGGGCAGGAGGAGAAGGGGGCGTCAGAGGATGAGATGGCTGGATGGCATCACTGACTTGATGGACGTGAGTCTGAGTGAACTCCGGGAGTTGGTGATGGACAGGGAGGCCTGGTGTGCTGCAATTCATGGGGTCTCAAAGAGTCAGACACGACTGAGCAACTGATCTGATCTGATCGATATTATATTCATTTGGGTTCATCATGAATTTCTTGAACTAATCAATTCTGTGAGATTCTCAATTCTAATTGAGAAACAAACTGTTTAGTACCAAAATCAAAAGTATGTAAATAGTTTTAATTCAATGAGAGATTTAAGCACAAGGACTTCTTGTAGATTGTAGATAAGAAAGACTTTTTTAAAGTTTTTTATAAGAATTTAAATGTAATTTTGAAGTCTTTAAGAACATATATTATCTTACCATAAAATTTAATCATAGTCTTCTCATTTAGAAAAAAATAAAGTTTGGAAGGAGTTAACATATTTGCCCTATCACTGCATGGCAAATAGATGGGGAAGCCATGGAGATGGTGACAGACTTTATTTTCTTGGCTCCAAAATCACTGCAGATAGTGACTGCAGCCACAGATTTAAAAAACACTTGCTCCTTGGAAGAAAAGCTATGAAAAAACCTAGACAGTGTATTAAAAAGTAGAGACATTACTTTGCTGACAAAGATCCTGCTAGTCAAACTTATAGTTTTTCCAGTAGTCATGTATGGGTGTAAGAGTTAGACCATAAAGAAGGCTGAATGCCAAAAAATTGATGCTTTTGAGCTGTAGTATTGGAGAAGACTCTTGAGATTCCCTTGGACTGCAAGGAGATCAAACCAGTCCATCCTAAAGGAAAGCAATCCTGAATATTCATTAACAGGACTGATGCTAAAGCTGAAGCTCCAATACTTTGGTCACCTGATGTGAAGAAGTGACTCATTGTAAAAGACCCTAATGCAGGAAAGTTTGAAGGCAGGAGGAGAAGAGGACTGCAGATGGTGAGATGGTTGGATGGCATCAGTGACTCAGTGGACATGAGTGAGTAAGATCCCGGAGATGGTGAAGGGCAGGGAAGCCTGAAGTGCTGCCCTCCTCAAGAGTTGGACATGACTGAGCGAGTGACTGAGCAACAAACAACGTATTTGTGGAATGTGTTTATTTCCCTAAAAGTATGGTCCCAGACATAGAAGATAAGGGAAGTTGAGAGATACTGTAGTGTGGGTTTTTATCCACATGCAAACCGTATTAGTTGCTACAGAAATGAAAAAGTTACCGCAAGCCATGATTATATAAAAGGTAATATGTTTCTGTTTTAGTGAGCATAATTTTTCAGATCATTTAATATCTTGAAAGACATTAACAATGCTTAGAGAACAGGTGTTCCTAGTACTGTTCTTAATGAAAGGATGGCCTTCAAAAGGTACTAGTGGCCTCAAGGTTGCACGAGCCTAACATGTGCATCTTAAGGAAGACATCCATCTCCTTCATGCTCACTGTGTTTGTTCTACGTGAGTTCACAACAAAAGCAAACAGATGTTTTCTTAAGCAATTCTACAGAAGAAAGACTGGCAATGAACACTGTGAAAAGGATAAAAAAATTATGTCTACTCCCAACAATGTAGAAATTATATTATAAAATAAATCCCAGAATCAGTTCAACATTTATGTTTGATAAATGTAGAAATGGAAATTAAATATATATATGATCAAATAAAACCATCTCAAATTAGCTTGTAAAATGTGTCTTAGATTTTGCTCTCTGAAAGGGAACCATAGTATTTAGGATACTATTTTACTGTCATAAAACAAAGCTTAACATATCTCAACACAAGAGAAATTGTTTCCATCACATTCTTAACAGTTTGATAGTTATACTCCCTGAGTGGACTTTTCCTGTATAGATTTAACGACCTAGGTTTCTTCCATCTATATAGTACATCCTTCCCTTCAGCCTCAGGATCCTAAGTGGGATGCCCTGAAACATGTGGTACAGAAAGGTCATGAGGGGATTTGCAAGAGGATTTTATTTTATGGAATAGTCATGTAAGTGACCATATTTTTTACTCATATTGGTTATAACCCAGTCATATGACCGCACCAGCAAAAAGTAAGGTTGGAAAATAGGCTGTCCCTGTGACTGGCAAGAAGAAGAAATTGTTTACATGTGCCCCCAAATTTCTCTGTCATCTGTCTTTTCAATCTTTCTCTTAATGGTCACAAAGATCTCACTTCTTCCTACCATGAAATATACCCACTGTTTTCTAAGGGAGACAGCTCCAAATACCTTGCATTTACTACACGCAACTTAAAATCCAGAATTTGTAGTTGTTTTGTTTTTTTTTTCAGACTTTTCCATGATGTATGGATGTGGTTTCCTTTGGCCTTGTGACATGTGACCTAAAGAAAGAAATCTGTTATCTGTCCAACGTTAGTTCTGTTATTTGTCATTTCCATGTATAGTCCGTGTACAATAGAGAAAATGAGACAGAAATCCACAAAGAAAAAACTGAGCAGAAGACATGAATTTGTAAAATGAAAACGTGAACACAAAAGTTACTGATCTATATCAACTTGGGGTGGTAGATAGAAATTCATTGATTATGCCCTGATTTTGCTCCCTGGGATGGGTTCCTTTGCTAATTTTTCTCATGCCCTTTGGGAGGTTTCTTCCTCCCATTTTTATATCTTTATTTGTGTTGGGTGTTTTGAGATAGATCCACTGCTGCTGCTGCTAAGTCACTTCAGTAGTGTCCGACTCTGTACTACCCCATAGACTGCAGCCCACCAGGCTTGGCCGTCCCTGGGATTCTCCAGGCAAAAACACTGGAGTAGGTTGCCATTTCCTTCTCCAGTGCATGAAAGTGAAAAGTGAAAGTGAAGTCGCTCAGTCGTGTGCGACTCTTAGCAACCCCATGGACTACAGCCTACCAGGCTCCTCCATCCATGGGATTTTCCAGGCAGGAGTACTGGAGTGGATGGCTGGTATATGTTTGAGGACTCATAGGCTGTTTTAAAACAAAAATGATTTGTGTTTTTCTTTCTTTGGTTTTGTTATGGTTTGTGTTTTCTCTGGCAGTGTAACTCTTTCAAAGTTACCAAGCACCTTGTGATCTATTGACCCCTTGTCAGTTACATGTGGGAGTGAACCTACTGAAGTTTTGCAGTAGACACAGTTCATGATCCGAGTTATATCATTTATTATTCATGCCATGTTTTATATCTCTCAATATTGCCAGTGTTGAAGCCACCTGAAACTATAGCTGAGTTGGGAAGATAACACAGCTAAATTCATTTTTGTACTATAATTGATTTGTTTTGTGGGGTAATATGCCTGTGAGAATTCTTTTTGTTTTTCCCATCCAACATTTATCGTTATTCTGATTCACTGGAAAAAGTTTCCCAGAAGAAAGTCTCTAAACTAGTTCCAGTTGGCCAAATCCAGGCATGACTCTTCTTCTACTAATAGTCTATGAACATTTTCTCATTATAATAGTAAGGTTGTGCAGTTGTGATAAAGAACATATGGCATACAAAGCTGAAAATATTCCCTATTTGACCTTTTACAAATAATTAGTTAACCACTAACAGATTCACTGATCTCATTGTATGTGTTCCTATTTATCACAGATAACATTTTACTGAATGTTTTGTAACACATAAAAGGATTGTCATCTCTCACCTTTTATGTCTGTTTCTTCGTTATTTGTTTCCCAGTTGCAAAACCTATGCCACATATTTTAGATTTTATTGGAGTAAGCATCTCTTTTCTTTGTAATATGCTATCCAGATATCTGAGGATTAGCAAAATTGAAGGTTTACTGTTGTTTTCACTGATTATTGAACAGTTTAATATTTATTAATATGTCTGGCATAATAGCATCCCTTTCCATATTTTAGAGATCTGTATTCTTTCCAGCATATATTTATACCATCCTTTAGAAATACAGAGTCCATTTGCATCCTTGGTATTAGAAAGCAGAGGAGAAAGGAGGAGTGATTCTGGGGTGACATACATTACTTCCACACAACTGCTACTGACTACACATGAGAGTAGGACATTTAATTTATCTCCATAGCTTGAAAGAAGGTGTAGGTTTTGATGAGCACTTCTACTCTCTGCTACAAGAAGGCATTATACATAGTGTCATTCACTTGGTGCCATATACATGATTTAAACTATAGCCAGTTGACAGGTATGTTCATCTAGTTAAATTTAAATTCATGGGGAACACATGTATACCTGTGGCGGATTCATTTTGATATTTGGCAAAACTAATACAATTATATAAAGTTTAAAAATAAAATAAAATTAAAAAAAATAAATTTAAATTCATAAGTTGTAAACTCTAAACAATTAGCATAAACTTTTTGAAATTTAAAATAAGATTTTTATCTGCATAGAGTATCACACAGATAACTTTTACATTTCTGTGTTAATATTTGTCAAATGCCTTTGGATTAGAATAGTATAAATTGAATGATTTGCAAGGCAAAAAAATTAACTGGAAATGTTGTTAAGGAACTAGGAATTGGTTTGACTTCAAAATACATTGGACCCAGTAATGTGGAATGTGGTCATTTGTATATTCTCTTAATTCTTTGTTCTCTAGTTGAGCATGTGAGAGACTGAAACACATTTGAATTTGTAAAGAAACCAAACTCATTTTTGTAAAAGCACCATCAAGCTGCATTTGCTGAAAGGATCTGAATTTCATATGAAAATCTCCACAGGTAGATACATAGGTGATAGATAAATTTAAGTTTATTATCCTATTCACTCACCAAAACAGGAGAATGTGATTCCAAAATTTACTTCTTTTTAGAAATTGACCTTTTGGTTTTGCACATTTAACAGTTTTAAAATTAAGCTTTAAATTCTTTCTTAATAAATATACTTACCAGATCTTTTTGATAGTTTCAAAGGATTTGCACTGAAATTTGGGTATCTTTGTATTTAGCTTTTATTACTGAAATAACCTGGAATCATTTATGTCTTTGTGAAAGTTGGCTGTGCAGTTGAACATGCTTTGGTTTGGACAACTGAATAGTGAATGAATTATCAGTCTTGAGAGCCAGGTAGCCTTAGTGGAATTTTCTAATTCATGATCATTTTTTCATGTTTTTGCAAAAATTCACAGTGCATTTCAGAGATCCCAAGATGATACATAAATGAACAACAGCTTTCCTTTTAGGGGGCATATAATCATACTTCTGGTATCTCTTCTATTTCTACTATTCTTTCTCCTGTAGAAGATGCCCCAGTCATTTAATATTCCTGGCATTGATCTACATCCTGTGATTTTCTTTCTAGAAGGGGAACACATGTATACCTGTGGAGGATTCATTTTGATATTTGGCAAAACTAATACAATTATGTAAAGTTTAAAAATAAAATTAAATTAAAAAAAAATATATAGTACCATGAAAAAAAAAAAAAGAAAATAAATAGTGCTTTATTAATTGAAATACTGAGAAATAATAAACTAGGCAAGATTGCTCATTCTCTCTTTTTTCCCTCTTGGAAACAAGCTGTTACACAGAATCCGAGCCAGCAGATGTTTGGTTTCTGTTTACCATGGCATATGTTTCCCAAGGGCAGATCCCCTTGAGGAACAGGAGTTTGAATTGTATTTCAATGGCTGTATTTGGGTGGATTTGACTATCAGATGCTGATATTTAGGTCTTGACATCCCAACTGCATTCAACTGTAAGCCAAGGTCATGAATATGATACTGTGGTCTCTATCTGATAATTCTGCCTTATTGCTCTAACAGTTCAGACCTCAGAAGAGGAAGGAGGCTGTTATAACTGTATTAACACATATATATGCAAGCAAATCTTTGTTTGAAAGTTTAGTTTAACTTTCGAGAATTTTTTTTTACCCCTTAGTTCTGTTTTTCTCATTCTATATTTGGATCCTAGACATAGACTGACCTTCTTATTTATGATTGACTTTCAAACAACTTGAGTTTGAATTGTGCAGATGTACATGTATATGCAGACATTTTCTCAATAAACAGAGTAGCTATATTTTCCTTTTACATATGTTTAGATTAAATGTGGAGAAAAGTTAGTATTCTATTAAGGACAACAATGTGTGCATGGTTGCTAAGTTGCTTTTGTTCAATCCAGTTCAGTTGCTCAGTCTTGTCTTGACTCTGTGACTGCATGGACCACAGCATGCCAGGCCTCCCTGTCCATCACCAACTCCCGGAGTTTACCCAAACTCATGTCCATTGAGTTGGTGATGCCATCCAACCATCTCATCCTCTGTTGTCCCCTTCTCCTCCTGTCTTCAATCTTTCCCAGCATCAGGATCTTTTCAAATGAGCCAGTTCTTCACATCAGGTGGCCAGAGTATTGGAGTTTCAGCTTCAGCATCAGTCCTTCCAATGAACATTCAGGACTAATTTACTCTAGGATGGACTGGTTGGATCTCCTTGCAGTCCAAGGGACTCTCAAGAATCTTCTCCAACACCACAGTTCAAAAACATTGATTCTTTGGTGGTCAGCTTTCTCTACAGTCCAAGTCTCGCATCCATACATGACTCTTGGAAAAGCCATAGCCTTGAATAGGTGGACCTTTATTAGCAAAGTAATGTCTCTGCTTTTTAATATACTGTCTAGGTTGGTCATAGCGTTTCTTCCAAGGAGCAAACATCTTTTAATTTCATAGCTGCAGTCACCATTTGCAGTAATTTTGGAGCCCCCCAAAGTAAAGTCTGTCACTGTTTCCACTGTTTCCCCAACTATTTGCCATGAAATGATGGGATTGGATGGGATGCCATGATCTTAGTTTTCTGAATGTTGAGCTTTAAGCCAACATTTTTACTCTCCTCTTTCATTTTCATCAAGAGGCTCTTTAGTTCTTTGTTTTCTGCCATAAGGATGGTGTCATCTGCATATCTGAGGTTATTTATATTTCTCCTGGCAATCTTGATTCCAGCTTGTGCTTCACCCAGCTCAGCATTTCTCATGATGTACTCTGCATATAAGTTAAATAAGCAGGGTGGCAATAGACAGCCTTGACTTACTCCTTTCCCAATTTGGAACCAGTCTGTTGTTCCATGTACAGCTGTAACTGTGGCTTCTTGACCTGCATGCAGATTTCTCAGGATGCAGGTCATGTGGTCTAGTATTCCCATCTCTTTTTTTTTTTTTTTTTTAATTTTATTTTATTTTTAAACTTTACATAACTGTATTAGATTTGCCAAATATCAAAATTAATCCGCCACAGGTATACATGTGTTCCCCATCCTGAACCCTCCTCCCTCCTCCCTCCCCATTCCATCCCTCTGGGTCGTCCCAGTGCACCAGCCCCAAGCATCCAGTATCGTGCATCAAACCTGGACTGGCAACTCATTTCATACATGATATTTTACATGTTTCAATGCCATTCTCCCCAATCTTCCCACCCTCTCCCTCTCCCACAGAGTCCATAAGACTGTTCTATACATCAGTGTCTCTTTTGCTGTCTCGTACACAGGGTTATTTTCCACAGTTTATTGTGATCCACTCAGTCAAAGGCTTTGGCATAGTCAATAAAGCAGAAGTAGATGTTTTTCTGGAACTCTCTTGCTTTTTTGATGATCCAGTGGATGTTGGCAACTTGATCTCTGGTTCCTCTGCCTTTTCTAAATCCAGCTTGAGTGTCTATTTCATGCTTCACATACTGTTGAAGCCTGGCTTAGAGAATTTTGAGCATTATTTGCTAGCGTGTGAGATGAGTGCAATTCTGCAGTTCTTTGTACATTCTTTAACATTGCTTTTCTTGTCAGGAATGAAAACTGACATTTTCCAGTCCTGTGGCCACTGCTGAGTTTTTCAAATTTGCTGACATATTGAGTGTGGCACTATCAGAGCATCATCTTTTAGGATTTGAAATAGCTCAACTTGCATTCCATCATTTCCACTAGCTTGTTCGCAGTGATGCTTTCTAAGGCCCACTTCACTTTGCATTCCAGGATAAGTTGCTTCAGTCATGTCCAGCTCTTTGCAACTCTATATACTGTACCCCATCAGGCTCCTTTGTCCATGGGATTCTCCAAGCAAGAATACTGGAGTGCATTGCTATGTCCTCCTCCAGGGGATCTTCCTGATCCAGGATCACTGTATGTGAAATCAAAAGAAGTAGTCTTGAATCTATCCAGACGGTTTCAGCTTCTTACCTTTGAGTGAGTCATTTATCAATTCCTTTTTTTTGAAGGCAGAGTTACCAAGCAGTACTTGGATTTTTGACAGCTCAGCGAATAAGCACTCTTAGCCCTTGAGTTGTTCAAAAGTCAATGGTATTTTCTCATTTCATCTTTCAATTGTCATGTAATTCTGTTTTCAGGGAGACATGGCAAGGATTATTTTCTAATGCTTTGGTTATAAAAACAAATAAAAGTTACCATCACTTTGATATCATAAATAACAACATAAAAGCATTCATGCTATCAAGGTTGGAAAAAAATTGTGATGGAAGAATTTCCAAATGTTCTTTCCTGATGTGTTGATTTGTTTTGTGTACTCTTACTTAAGTTATATTGTTTATGTGACTTATAATTTTCTTTGCTTCTAATAAGTGAGATTATTTTTCAGTCTTATTTTTGCTCAGTTTAACTTTCTTCCACATTTCATGTTCCATTGTCCTATTTTTATCTGTATTTTTATTGAGAACTTTAGTCAATTATTTTATGATTTTTGACTGAATGCTTATGTTTAGGAGTGAGGCACCTAAAATCTGATAGGAATTTCTGTGACCAGGCAGCACTGGCCAACTAATTGGCTGGCAGACTGATAGAGTGAGTAGACAGCAAGTCATTCTTTTGTCAGAGCCACACAAGTTGTTATCCTTTGGTCTTCATTGAAATTTCTCCCATTTTTAGTAAAATATCTCTCTAGTCTTGTGCCTTTCTTTGAATTTATGTTTTTGTGCTCTGATTGTTCTACACTTACATGAGAGTTGAAAGAAAGATTTTACTTTGTTGTGGGTTGTTTACCTTTAGAATTTCCATAAATGTTCATCTATAAGTTAGTTCAATTTGGCCTTAAGATATTTCATTGTGCTTCTTAGCTAATATTAGATTATGCTGTTATATTACATTGCCAGCCATCTGGCTCAATCCAGTTCATTTGCAATCTTTTTGAGTTTTTTTTTTTTTTTTCTTTTGAAGCACATATCCAAATATTAGAATTTGGCAAACACACTACAAGAGAATAAGGTAGTTGGAGCAACATTACAAATTAGACAATAATTAAATTGCAACTTTCTATCAAATAACTATCTTTCACAGTCCTTATTTACTTGGTTGATCAGCAGGCCTACATAACTACTTACCTAGACCTATCACTTTCTCAAATGTTCAGGCAGAAAATTTCTTAGATTATTTGGTAAATATACACTAATTGGTGCTGGTTAGATTTTACAAACTAAAACATAATTAGATGTCATTCTGCTTTACTTGTATTTTCATTGAGTGACATGGACCACTCAGCTCTAATTTCAATCAGGTAGACATGCTTCTCAGGTAGTACAGTGATAAGGAATCCACCTGCTAATGCAGGAGACATAAGAAATGCAGACTTGATCCCTGGGTTGGGAAGATCCCCTGGAGTAGGAAGTGGCAATCAGGAAGTGACTCCAGTATTCTTGTCTGGAAAATTCCATGGACAGAGGAGACTGTCAGGCTAGAGTCCATGGGCCTCCAAAGAGTTGGACACGACTGAGAAACTCAGCACACATACTTGTCAATAAAATGCAAATACATATGTGATAAAACTTTCAAAGCTTGCATTGCTATCTGTGAAAGGAATGCATCAGGCTAAAATACACTAGTTAAAACATTTTTTTAATATTTCATGAAAATAATCATAGTTAAAACTTCATAAACCTGATGTTAAAATTAAAAAAAAAATATTTAGGCTTAAGGTGACACTTTTCTTACTGTAAAATATTTGAAACCATGCTAAGTTGCTTTAGTCGAGTCTGACTTTGTGCAACCCTATGGACCCTAGCCCACCAGGTTCCTCTGTTTACGGGATTTTCCCAGGCAAGAATACTGGAGTGGGTTGCCATGCCCTTCTCAAGGGGTTCTTCCCAACCCAGAGATCCAGACACATGTCTGTTACGTCTACCTGCATTGGCAGGTGGGTTCTTTAGCACCAAAAGCCACTGGGTAAGCCCATTGGAAACCATAGTGAGCTGGAATGTATTGTTATGTAATTTAATTGTCATTAAAACAAATATTAGATAAAATACCTCTTGAAAAGCTGAGTTTTAAACAACACCTGGTCTAAACAGTCAGGGACATTTCCAATTTTCTGTTATCACTGAGAGCATGCTAAAGTGGTTTGCCATAAAGTTTTTAAATAAAAGGAAGAAATAGTGCATTATAAAGACTTATTCTCCACACTGTTCTCCATAGTGGCTGTACTAGTTTGCATTCCCACCAACAGTGTAAGAAGGTTCCCTTTTCTCCACACCCTCTCCAGCATTTATTGCTTGTAGACTATGGCAAAACCAATACAATATTGTAAAGTAAAAAAAAAATAAAAATAAAATAAAATAATAATAAATAAATGATAAATGGTTAAAAAAAAAAAAGACTTAACCTTCCTTAGGTGAGTGCTTTGTTTTATACCTTATTACTTTCAGTACCCCTGCACTAAAGCCTATGAATTTCAACAAAGCAATTCAACCTACTTTATTAGGTTCCAATGTAGGAAACAACTTAAATGCCCACATTTTGACTATATCTCAAATTCCAGCTTTTATAATGCTCACGGTCATATTAAAAGTCTCCAATTTCAGCAATATTATCACATCACCTACACTCTTTGGATTCAGTTATATTTACTTTGTTAAATTTGTGGTGAGAATAAACCAATAAGTCTACTTCAAATTTAGAATACTTTCTGACACTGTAAAAATTTCTTAAGTTTGTATAAACTAGGTATCTTTGGAGTATGAGTGATTTGTATAAATGAGATACAAAAATGAACAGAAACATTTGTTGCTTTGAAGAATTATAATATGTGGTTTATTGAACTCAGCAAACAATCTGCTGTTCATAATGGAAGAAAATAATAGCTAAGAAAAGGAGAGAATGAAAAACATTTACCCAGAAGGTACTGAGGAACAAAAGATGGCAGCAGAGAACATTGGTGTTCACTATTAAGCCTTGAGTATGAGAAGAAATGGTCTTCCTAAGATGCTGTATATTTTTTGTCTCAGACACTTTTTTCTTTACCTTTTTTTTTCTAGTTCTAAAGTGAAATGGATTATCAGTAACTGCTCTACAACTCAAAATGACATAAATCTGTGCTCTTTACATTATTCAAATATTCAATCAGAGTTTCATGAATATTTTATGAGAAGACACTTGAATTCACAGAATATTGATATTTGATTACATTAATATTTGGCTGTTAGTAGTAATGCGAGTTAATTTTAGGGGTATAGTTAAGAGGAAGAGAAAATTCTCAACTTGTGAGGAATCATCTCAGTCATGTGTCATTGTTTTCTCAGTATAAATAGATCCTACGCAGTGTATGAGGAAATGTAGAAAACTGTTTTATTTGTGGCAAAATTAGTAGAGACTTATCAGGAAGGTCTACAAAGTTTATCACTGGCTGATGGCCCAAAAGAGAAAAAAAAATTCTCTAGAGAGTTTTGCCATGTGTTAGTACTCTAATTCTCGTGTTAAACTTTTTTTTTTTTGAGAATTATAATAAAATTATTTATCTTAGTGACTTTCAATAACTTTGAAAAACATGTGTGTTGAATTTTCAAGCTACATTACTTTTGAGAACTATAGTTAAACATATTTGAGTATTTAAATCATTTTTTCTTTGTACCATAATGTCAGTAAAATGATATGGCCATATTCTATAATCAGTCGTAAAGTGTGCCTCTTAAAATCTTAATAGCTGTTTATAAGGAACAGAATTATGTATGTCATGCATGATTACTTTAGAGCCATCTATGCCTAAAGTGCTAAAGTCAAGTAGTTACTAATTGTTAGCTTCACGTTGTTAGAAACACTAACCATAATTGTTCCCTACCACTTCTACAGACTGTTAGAATATATTGTTGAAAATAAAACAGACACATTCTGTTATTAAAAGCCCAATAGGAGCCTGGTAGGCTGCAATCCATGGGGTCCCGAAGAGTCGGACACCACTGAGTGACTTCACTTTCACTTTTCACTTTCATGCATTGGAGAAGGAAATGGCAACCCACTCCAGTGTTCTTGCCTGGAGAATCCCAGGGACGGGGAAGCCTGGTGGGCTGCCGTCTATGGGGTCGCACAGAGTCGGACACGACTGAAATGACTTAGCAGCAGCAGCAGCAGCGTTAAATCTGCCCAGTGACGTGCTAAAGTTACTCTGCCATTAAGTAGAGTCAATCCTTAAAAATGATTGCCTCTGTTAGCTTTTTAAAGTGTCTTATTATCTAACAAGAAAAAGAGTCAGAATTCCAATAAAAGTAAGGATCAAAATTAAGATATATTACTCACCTTTGGGCAGGATGAAAGAAAGTGAAGTTGCTCAGTCATGTCTGACTATTTGTGACCCCATGGACTGTAGCCTTCCAGGCTTGTCTATCCATGAAATTTTCCAGGCAAGAATACTTGAGTGGGTTACCATTTCATTCTCCAGGAAATCTTCCCAACCCAGGGGTTGAATCCAGGTGTCCCAGATTGTAGGCAGACGTTTTACTGTCTGAGCCACCAGGGAAGATCTGGGAAGGATGAATCTGAAATAAGGTATACTATTGTATATATGTGAAGCTGTTATATAAACAGTTGAAGAGAAATTCACATAAGTTGAGTTAAAAACTAGGTGATTCATAGAGCATTTAAAACATATTATTTTTATTATTTCATAGTTGATAGAAAATATCTATCCATGGAGGGCCCTAGTGAATTACTGTGAGGGGTTTGCAAGGTTGAATTCAGTCAGCAAGAAAAGAAAAAGAAAATATGGTCAGATAGGTAATAGATATAAAACCTAATGAAGTCAATGAGGGATTCAGTTATATATTTAGTATCTAATGCACTTTTCAGTATATTATTATGAGAGTAAATTTAAATATCTGTTAAATAATAGCATACAATAGAGCTATGACTTATAAAAGCTACAGTATGTGTTTTGCTAGCATAGCAACTCTAAATTTAACTTCCCTTTTATTCAGAATTGCTATTAAGTTTTATCAGATGCTATTTTTGACAAATATTGTTTTGTGTTAAAAATTTTGTCACTCAAAAATCTTTGTACTTATATAACCATATATTTATATATTTAATGTATTTAAATGTATATATTTAAATATGATATATTTATTATATGTAAGACACATATTTATAAGACAGTGTTTAATACATATGCTACTGCTAAGTCACTTCAGTCGTGTCCGACTCTGTGCGACCCCATAGACGGCAGCCCAGCAGGCTCCCCTGTCTCTGGGATTCTCCAGGCAAGAACACTGGAGTGGGTTGTCATTTCCTTCTCCAATGCATGAAAGTGAAAAGTGAAAGTGAAGTCGCTCAGTTGTGTCCGACCCTCAGCGACCCCATGGACTGCAGCCCACCAGGCTCCTCCGTCCATGGAATTTTCCAGGCAAGAGTACTGGAGTGGGGTGCCATTGCCTTCAAATATCTATAAATAGGTGTATGTGAGAGGGGGGAAGACTAAGTCAAACAGGTGTTATCTTCACTTTGTCAACAGGTTTTTAAAGTACTTTTACCTAATTAAATGTTATATGTATGTAAGTATTTCACAATTCTTAACTGTATTAGGCATCTTTATTATTTGTATACTGATCTATAAGAAAAAAAATAAGTTCTCATTTTCTCTATGCTTTAGAATAATTTCCACTATATCTAAACTATCAATTCTTAAATATGCTTGAGATTTAACCTTTGCATGCATTTAAACTTGGCACTTTTTGTGGTGACAGTGAAAATTAAGGTAGCTATCATTAATTCAGTTTCTCAATTTTTTTTCTCTATTAACTCCCCTGGTTACGTTTTTTCACATTGATTTTCAGTTGAAAGTAGGATGTAAGATCATCTGTAATTCAAATTTGCTCCTATGGATTAACCACAATTTCAGCATCTTTATAGATCCTCTTTCTCTGATCCTATTGTAATGGATAGTTTCTTGACTCTTAACTGAGGCACATCTGTATATATCTGAGACATACCCTCAACATACATGCACATATATACTAAATCAGCTACTGCTGCTGCTGTTGCCAAGTCGCTTCAGTCGTGTCCAACTCTGTGTGACCCCATAGATGGCTACAATTTATAATAAATATATTCTAATAGATATAGTAAATATCTAGTACTAAGAGACTGAATAGGATAATTTAATTTGTATTATCATTTGGCTAAGTGTGTAATATATGTTGAAACAGGAAAAATATCTTTATTGTTGAGTTCTTATTAGTATTCTTTGAAGTCCTAACAATCCAATATATACAGTGCTTCAGAGAGTTTACATAGGTTACCTTTAATCTTTATTTCTCTGGTTAAACAATAGGTCTCTCAGAATCAAATGAAGGGATGTGCCACTGGGTTGGGGGTTTTGTGGTGTTTTACAGTTTACATCATTACATAGAAATTTTCTTGAAATTGTCTGGTGACCAAGTGTTACTCTCTTAATAACTCAATCCATGACCAGCCTATCCTAGCACATGATTTTAAAAGGCAGCTATTATTATTTCTCTTTTCTGCAGTTGTAAGCTTGAAGGCCCTTGATATTAAATAATCTACTCAAAATCTTTCACTCAACAAATATTTATTAGGTACAAAATGGATGCCTGATTTCATGTTTATGTATCAGTTCAGTTCAGTTGCTCAGTCATGTCCAACTCTTTGTGACCCCATTGACTGCAGCACACCAGGCCTTCCTGTTCATCACCAACTCCTGGAGTTTACTCAAACTCATGTCCATCAAGTCTGTGATGCTATCCAATCACCTCATTCTCTGTTGTCTCCTTCTCCTCCTGCCTTCAGTCATTCCCAGCAGCAGGGTCTTTTCTAATGAGTCAGTTCTTTGCATCAGGTGGCCAAAGTATTGGAATTTCAGCTTCAGGATCAGTCCTTCCAATGAATATTCAGGACTGATTTGCTTTAGGATGGACTGGTTGGATCTCCTTGCAGTCCAAGAGACTCTTAAGAATCTTCTCCAACATCACAGTTCAAAAGCATCAATTCTTTGGCACTCAGCTTTCTTTATAGTCCAACTCTTGCATCCATACATGACCACTGGAAAAACCACAGCTTTAACTAGATGGACCTTTGTTGGCAAAGTAATGTGTGTGCTTTTTAATATGCTGTCTAGGTTGGTCATAACTTTTCTTCCAAGAAACAAGTGTCTTTTAATTTCATGGCTGCAGTCACCATCTGCAGTGATTTTGGAGCCCCCCCAAAATGCAACCCGTCACTGTTTCCACTGTTTCCCCATCTATTTGCCATGAATTGATGGGACCAGATACCATGATCTTACTTTTCTGAATGTTGAGTTTTAAGCCAACATTTTCACTCTCCTCTTTCACTTTCATCAAGAGGCTCTTTAGTTCTTCTTTGCTTTCTGCCATATGAGTGACGTCATCTGCATATCTGAGGTTATTCATATTTCTCCTGGAAATCTTGATTCCAGCTTGTGCTTCATCCAACCCAGTGTTTCTCATGATGTACTATGCATATAAGTTAAATAAGCAGTGTGACAATAGACAGCCTTGACGTACTCCTTTCCCAATTTGGAAGCAGTCTGTTGTTCCATGTCCAGTTCTAACTGTTGCTTCCTGACCTGCATACCGATTTCTCAAGAGGCAGGTCAGGTGGTCTGGTATTCCCATCTCTTTATATGGTGAAGTCTTTAAGTAAATTCACTAGTTTTCAGATCAGAGGTAATTCATTAAAATTGTTTACCTAAAGTACACCACCTCTCACCCAGTCTCCTTATTCATGGTAGGAAATGTGGAAATAAAATAGAATGGATCTTTGGTTTACAAGAAACTCACATTTGATAAAAGCATATATAATATAATATTATATATAAAAATTCAAAGATATTTTATATAATATATACAATAAATATATATTATATATTTAAATATAGCATAATATATAGTATAAAATTAATATATAATATATAATTAAAAATTCAAAATTTAAAGCAATGAGAATCTCTCACCCTTTGAAAAATATTACTAAATATATGACATATATTCTCCCATATATTTCACTACCAAAAATTGTGGTGCACATTGTTTATCAAAAATGTCACCCAGTATATTTACTGCTACCTCTTTTCTCTTAATTTGACATTTTTATTCTTAAAACATTTTAAAGATGATTTTCTTCCACATGCAGCCAGAATTGTTTACTCAGTATTCTAATAACTGTAATTTACTTAGTTTTTCTAACATTTTAATTAAATGTCCCAGATATACTTACCTAAGATTCATTGAAGATTTCCTTCTTATTTCTGTATTTATGCATTAATATACTTGAAACATGGTATTCTAAAACAGCAAAACTCTTTTTTGAGCTGCTGATAATATTATGTCTTTACCTCAAAAATAGATATAAGAATGTGCTTTTTGATAAATCATGACACTACATACTTATGATCATCTTTTAATATTTATTAATATATTCAATAAATTATATTAGAGTCTGTTAAAACAGGTTTTAACATTTTCTGTTTATTAATATTTAAACCTATACAACTGCAAATTTCAATACTTTATGATGATATGTTCTTCCATTTTGACCTTCTCTATTTTGTCTCTATGATTGTTTTGTTTTCAATGTATTACTTACTCTATATGTGAGCTATCTTCTCATGATATATCTCTTTAAATTCATAAATGCATTTCTATATATTTCTCTATTATAACAATAAGACTGTTTAATAAACGACAACTTCTATGTGCCTCTGCCTCAAATTTGTGCTTCAGTCTGAAAGTGAGTACACATACTACTAGGGTTCAGTTGATCTTGGCCCAGTTTGGCTGATTTTAATTCCAACTTGCGAGTCATATTTATCTATTTCTCTCATATTCATGTGCTAGGACATGCTGCTCTCCAAATACTTTCTTTTCATTCAGGACCATAAGAGAACAAGAGGTTAAGTCAACCTTCACAGTCACAGCTCAGTTCAGTCACTCAGTCGTGTCCGACTCTTTGCAACCCCATGAATTGCAGCATGCCAGGCCTCCCTGTCTATCACTAACTCCCGGAGTCCACTCAAACTCACGTCCATCGAGTTGGTGATGCCATCCAGCCTTCTCATCCTCTGTCATCCCCTTCTCCTCCTGCCCCCAATCCCTCCCAGCATCAGAGTCTTTTTCAATGAGTCAACTCTTCGCATGAGGTGGCCAAAGTACTGGAGTTTCAGCTTTAGCATCATTCCTTCCAAAAAACACCCAGGACTGATCTCCTTCAGAATAGACTGGTTGGATCTCCTCACAGTCACAGTGAAAGACTATATTAGCTTCACATATACTAGCATTCTACTTATCAAAGCAAAGCATATGGACAACCACAACATCAGTGGGGAAGAAAAATGTACCCCGTCAAGGGTCAAGATTAAGATGAAGCTATTGAGGAAAAGCTGTGAAGCTGAAAAGTACAAGCTGGACCTTATTTAGAATTTCAGTATTTTAAAATCATGAGCCATTTAACATTAAATTTGTTTGAATTCCAAAATTGTATTAAAATGTCATTTATTTAGTTATTGAATCTTGGTTCCCCGTTATACATTGCATCTGATGAGACTGAAGAGAGACTCACTTTACCCTCCACACTGCCCAGATTCTACTCACTCTTATGAGGGATACTTTAAAGGCACTTTACAAAAGACTTTGGCTTATGTATAATGATATAGTATAACATATATTTAATAAAAATATAGGATATTTATAATACTAAAATATATAGTTAATATAAAATAATCAGAAGGGTTTATCATAAGACTGGAATAATGGTTGATTTATGAGCTCTGAGTGTCTACAGTGGTTTCTAAATTCATGGCACTTAAGTTCTTAATCCAAAAAGTGGTTACTCAAATGTTTTACTAATATTTTAACTATTGTAAGCAGTAAAATCACACACATACAAAATCAGTACTTACAAAAATAAATGAAATGAATGTGGCTAATTGTGATGTCTATAGTTGCATGGATTCACCAAAAACACTACCAGGATCTTCTCAGTGTATTACATGTTATTGAAAGCAATTCTAGACCCTGCTGATAGCAGATATATATATTTTAACCTCAGATGCCTTATAACTGTGCTCTCCTTGAACAAAAACTTAGCTTTATATATCGAGTAATACTCCCACTATGTATGTCAAATAGAAGAAATCAGCAGCTCTATTACTTAACTATAGTGAAAAGCTAAAAGGAGATGTGAAAGAGAAAATGCTCCATTTTTACAGTATTTGAACTGTTTTTTTTTTTTTCTTTCAGCAGGAATGATTTATGTCTTACTGAAGCTATAAGAACTGGTGGTTTAGGATTGCACTACCACATGTATTAAATACATATCTAAGAAAATCCTACATATTTCTGATTTTGCACAAAGATAATTTCACTTACATCTGTTATATATATATAAAATATCATACACACATATAATGTATATTACATATACATATTATATATATTTCCAAAATATACCTATATTCTGATTATTCAAAATTCTCTTCTTCAAGTGCCTTGAACATACGATTAATGTGCCTATTGTGTAATACATAACTACCTGGAGTACTTGCTGTCATGAATATGAATTTAAGGGAGCCAAGCTAGTTTAGGGGACAGTTATGGTTGTAGAAGTCTAAAGTCCCTATAGCATGACATTAAAATAAGTTCAAATTATCTCAGAAGCCTGAAGTTTGATTATGCTCTACTTATCTGCTTACATTAACTACAGTTGATATTTCAGGAAGGAAATGTGCCTGTGTTTATTCTGTCTGCTCTGCTAAGGCTTTAGAGGCATAGGGATAATGTGGCGGTATCAAAATGAACCTGACTCATAGACTACCCAAATGGGTTCGAGAAGTTGAGGAAGGGCATGTAAACTTAATAGCATATTCCATAGGGTGTACACTGATGCAGGAGACACCTTCTAATAACTCAAATGGTTTAAGTGACATTGATATCTTCAAAAGAGAAGAGAAATAAGGATAAAAGAGAGCCCAGGATTATTCTGAATTATAAGCAGAATAGTAAAATAATTTAAATGAATTTCCAAAATTCCTTTTGTCTAACACCTGAATGTCACATGTTTTGTTCTACTTCATTATATTTTTAGGCCTTTTATTGGGTAATATTTATATACCCTTAAAAATAGACTGTATTCATCCCCAGCTAGCATATTTATTATTCCATAATCTCGATTTCTACCTGAATGCTATAAAATTTTTCCTTTCATATATTAACTGAAACCCTGAATTGCCTAGGTAGTGATATAGGGGCTTCTGAGGAATGAATCCAGAAATGGTATTACTAATTTTATTGCAGTTTCTCTTTTTGACAAAACTCTTCCACTGTCTAAAATCGACTGATGTGTAGATCGGAGTTATTCTAGTTGCCTCTATTTATGAATGAATAAATTATCCTCCTACTTTGGGGAAAAATCACATTTATCATTTCTGGTTATAGACTGCTTTTGTTCCAAGGTTTTGCTGCATTACCACCTTCTGTGTTTCTTTATATGTTTTCTTGTTGAGGTTTTCTGTCAGAAGACGAGTCAAAGAGGAATTTCATTAACACTCTTACCAAGATCCTGCTCAGTGCAGTGCCAACTCACATGACTACTTGGCATGACTTCACTTGAATGGTGCACAACTCTGGTAGCTAACTACTCTATGTACAGTGGATTGATTGCTTATGATGCTGTCTTATATGAGCAGAGATTCATAGGAATGAGAACCTCTTAAAGTCTCCTGAAATATATAGGAATGAGAACCTCTTAAAATCTCTTAAAATGAATGTCAACTAATTCCATAGTTTCTCAATGTGTTAATTTGTCTAAACTATTTACTAGAATTCAATTTCTGTTTTTTGGAATACCTTTTATGTGTCAAATCACTGCTTGAGACCCAAGATTTAAAAAGGGCTGTGTGGCTTAGGAATTAGTTTTTCAATATTTTGAGATACAATCTAATTTTATGTTATTTACAATTTTGTGTTACATTCATCAAATACTTGATGAGATGTAATCGTCCTAAAAATGCTGATCATGACCCTCTCTTTTAAACATAATAATTTTATTTCTTCCAATCTCCCTTACTTTATTGTAATTTCTTTTTTTTCTGTTAGAACTTACTATTTCTTAGTATTCATAGGCTTTTCTTAGTTACTAGCTTTTTATTAATTTTTATTGGACTATATTTGATTTACAAAGTTACATTAGTTTCTGCTATACAGCAAAGTGAATCATATATACATAAATCCACTCTTTTTTATATTCATTTCTGATACAGGTCATTACGGAGTATTGAGTAGAGTTCCCTCTGTTGTATGTGGTGGTTGTGATTTAGTTACTCAGTTATGTCCGACTCTTGCGACCCCATGGACTGTAGCCCACCGGGCTCTGCTATATAGTAGGCCATTATTGGTTATCTATTTCATTCATTCATGTGTGTGTGTGTGTGTGTGTGTGTGTATATATATATATATATATATATATATATATATATGCATATATGTCAATCCCAGTCTCCCAGTTTATCCTTTTCCCCCTTATTTTCCCTTGTTAACCATAAGTTTAAAAAGTGATCTACTGATCTCTTGTAAAATGTAAGATGGTAGCTTTTTTTATTGATTTTGCTGCCTGATATACATCCTCCTCCTGGGATAGGGTCTGGCCTATATAGTAAGTGATTAAGTGATTGAGAAGTATTTCTTGAATCAGTTAATGAAACCATCTAATCTCTTCCCAAATTTTTATCATTTTTCATTTGTATAGCAGCTAATGCCATTCATTTTTGTACAATATAATAAATATTGAAACAGCATCATAAATTGACATTGTTAAACCTGAAATATATCATTAAAAAGATATATGCCCTACTTGTTATTTCTTACCCTGTGCTTTCTTCCTAAGTTGAACAGCTCTATGAAGAGAACTTTCCTAAAAATAAATCCATTGTTATGAATTTCAGTATATTAAAATTTGTGTATCATAAAAAGAATAAATCATCATGTGTTTGATTATAATTTGCTTTATGACTAGGATAGAATGCTGCCATGGGATTATTTTTACTTGTGTCTAGCCTTTTCTTGATCAATAGGCTTCCCCTTAGAGAGATCATTAGAACACAAGCTGACATTCATTAGTATTTAGAAGATGAACAATGCAATGCATTTTCTTTTTGTTCAACAAACTGGTATTATTTACTTCAGTTTGCAAACTGTATCATGGCAACAAGTAGATACGTGACTTTAGTTTCCTAAGTTTTACATTTAACAATGCAAAAATGACTCCATTAGGCTTGCTGCTGCTGCTGCTGCTAAGTCGCTTCAGTCGTGTCCGACTCTGTGCGACCCCATAGACTGGCAGCCCAACAGGCTCCACCATCCCTGGGATTCTCCAGACAAGAACACTGGAGTGGGTTGCCATTTCCGTCTCCAATGCATGAAAGTGAAAGTGAAGTCAGTCAGTCGTGTCTGACTCTTAGCGATCCCATGGACTGCAGCCTACCAGCTTCCTCCATCCATGGGATTTTCCAGGCAAGAGTACTGGAGTGGGGTGCCATTGCCTTCGCTTAACTTAATATTAAAATGATTTGGTAGTTTAGCTAAAGCATCATATTGTGAAGAAATAAGTATAATTTATCCAATTCTGATTTTTGAGATTAGGCTTCCTTTCATGTGAAAGAAAGTGGAAATTGTAAAAAGAAGAGTGATTTCCAGAGGCAGGATTTTCATCAAGATCCAGGACATAGCATGTTTGCCACACTAAATTTGGTACATTAGTGTCCATGTTCACTAGCTATCCAAGCAATGTATGTGTGGTTGGTCATTCACTCTTGATACAGCCTTGATATGGCTTGTGGTTACTTTACCTTCCTATGAATCCTCCTTCAGCTTCCCTAACTCCTGGGATGTGCATGTGAGTTTAGCTCCATTGGTAAATTTCCTGGCTTCTATAAGACACTCTTCTTATCAAGGTCAGAGGGAACAAGACCAGACGGATTTCAATTTATCCTTGTGAGGTGCAGCTCATGCTCAGGGGTGCAGCCTGCTCATGATGTCTCCTTCCCCAAAGCTTGTTTGCCTTGTGGATTTTAGGCTCCAGTATCAGACACAGAGACAGCAGCCTTGCAGAGACTGGTGAACAAGATTTGAAGTTTCATAAACCAGTTCCCCATAAAAGACCGAAAAATAATACACACATATGTGCGTACATACATGTGTAAGTATTTATGTACACATTTACTAATGAATTCTACTGGTTCTATCTTTATGGTTGAACTCTGACTCATAATATTATCAAACAGTAATATTTTTAAAGGAATGTTATAGCTATAATATTTAATGAGGATATTGTAGGAAAAAGTGACATATGAAGAATGATTCCTGAAAGATCCAAAGCCATGTTGACAAAAATATATTTAACACAAGGTCAAAAGTATCTGTTCTGAGTTGAATTATGCCCAACCCAAATTCATATGTTAAAATCTTAATTACTCTGTACCTTAGATTATGCCCTTATTTGGAGACCGAGGCTTTACAGATGTAATCAAGTTAAAATGAGGACATCAGAGTGGGCCTTAATCCTGTAGGACTGATGTCCTCATAAAAAAGGAAAATTTGAAGACAACATACACTTATGGATAATTCCATGGGAACATCAAGGCAAAGATTGAGATGATGCATCTACAAGCGATGGAAAGCGAAAGATGGCTGGCAAGTCACCTGAAAAAGATGGAAGTAAAGAAAGATTCTTATTCACTATCCTCAGAAAACATCAACCTTGTATAATATCTGATTCCTAGCCTCCATAACAGTGAAACTTCATTTTTGTCTATTTAAGACATTCAGTTTATGGTTCCTTGCTAAGACAGCCCTAGCAAATTAATAGCATATTTTTATATGAATTCTAAAATTATACTTTCTAAATTTTTTTCTAAGTGTACTTCAAGGAATATACTTTTCTTTTACAGTTTCAAAAATGAAAGTAATGCAGATCGATTTGATGTTTTATTAAGTACTTCTAGGAAGCAACAGCATCCTGGTTAATATTTAATTGATAGTACAGAATTTGATATATTCTTAGGAAAAAAATTTCCTCAAAGTGTTGGCAGACTCATGGAAAGAAAGCATGGTTCACTACGTTACTCACTTTAGCAGACTATTTTAGTAATGTTATAAAATACTGACTTTCAAATCAATTATTTGTTATTTATATCCTTTAATTTAGTTTCCTTTCTATTGTATTTTATTCATTAAATAGTCATATATATACAGGTCTATGTAGTGAATAAAGTCATGAAACATGAACATTGATTATAAAAAGATCTTATTAATATGGAAGTAAAAGGTTAATCAATATTGCTTTATGCTCATATGTTGTTGAAAATAGGGACTATAGGTATCTATGGAAATTTGTTTTTTGTGTGTTTTGATTTATTTACTTATGGGGAAACAAAAATAACTGTAGGTCTAGATAGTACTGTAAATGGATGACTCTAATTGAAGAAAAAAGAGTTTCTGAATAGTGTAGCCAATTACGTCTTGAATAGGACATCATCTCTTGAATAGATCCAAGCATATGCCTATTAACACTGGAAATTTTATTGCGCAATTGAGATTAATCCTTGACTCATTTCACTTCCACTTTCTTATTCATGGGAATAGAGATAGTGATGAGGGTAGAAGATTGAATTTAATAAGGTCTGGAAATATAAGTAGGTGTACATATACCTACAAAAATATCATAATATTAAATATTAAGTTCTGTTGTGTTCACAGTGCTAAGTTCTCTTTACATAAATGGGTCACATTAGCTTGAGAGACAGAAATATATACTTAAAAAATCTTGAAGTAAATGCCTTGATGAAACTATGTTAAATATTCCATTATCATGCCATGAAGGATGAAATCATTCTGTGGAGTCAGTTAGGGAAATTTAACCATGGTAGGGTCTAATGATTTGAACATGCATACGCTTGCTTTCAATCTGTCTGTTCTGGATTCCTTAAGTACAGATGGGATGTGCCCTCTGTCCATCATTGTATACTCAGTACATATACAGGCCTGCCAGATAGCTATAAAGTCAGTATTTATGGTATAGAAGAATGAATTATCTCAAAGAAATCCATAGTATTTTGGAATGAAGTCTTATATAACTTCTACTTTTAAAAAAATCAGCCTTTATCAGCAACTTCTGATGTCAAAATAGGTTCAGATTTTCATTACTACGATCAATGATTATAGCAGTAAATGTCTCTTGGTGTTAATTCTCTGTCTTATCCCCTGAACAGTAGCTATTTTAATTGCCTATAGAATGTAATCAAAGGCCCTTAAGTGATGATCCATTACCATCTACTTCATTGTACCTTTCCTAATTTTTTCATACTATATTTTCCTAAATTCCTTTATTCTAAAAACATTACTTTTCTTATTTTCTCTATACAGAACCACAGATATTTATTTCTCTTAAGAATTTTTCAAAATATTCTATATTTTTAGGGAAGATTATATTTTGTTTTTTCATTCACCAAAATTCTTCCTGTCTGCCAGGACCTGATTGCTTCCAGAAAAAATTGCCCAGCCTGCTCTAGCGATAACTCCAATTCTCAAAATTTCTGTAGCACTTGCAAATTATACCTTTTACTTTATCCTATACTGGATAACTATTTCTTTCTTTATATTTATGGACTGCATTTTCTACTAACATATTTCTAACACAAATAAAAGCTTTTTTATATAATGTAGTGACAGCATATTTATTTAATGTGATAATATTGAGCTATTCAGGTTTTATGTTATAAATGACATAACCTGCAGAGAGTCAGAGAAAAAAACGGATCTTAAAAACATTGTTCCACACATCATTAGAGTCAACAAAGAAATTATAATCAAGGTCACATAACTTTGGTAGCATTCAATTATGAACATCAGTTCCTGGAGAGTGAAACTGACTTAGACACTAACCCTTTCCACAAAGACCATATAGAGAAACAGTGACAGATTTTCTTTTCTTGGACTCCAAATTCACTGCAGACATGAAATTAAAAGACACTTGCTCCTTGGAAGAAAAGCTATGACAAACTTAGTGTATTAAAAAGCAGAGATATCACCTTGCAGACAAAATTCCATTTGTAAAGTCAAAGCTATAGTTTTCCAGTAGTAGTGTACAAATTAAGAATTGGAATGTAAGCTAAGCACCAAAGAATTAATTGAAGGCAAGATGAGAAGGGGGCGACAGAGGATAAGGTAGTTTGATAGCATCACCAACTCAATGGACACGAATTTGAGCAAACTCCGGGAGATAGTGAAGGACAGGGAAGCATGGAGTGCCTGCAGTCCATGGGGTCACAAAGAGTCAGACATGATTTAGCAACCAGAGAATAGCAACAAATGCCCCAAGCAGCAGTAGTATGCTTTGTTTTCTGTCCCACAAATTAGTAGCTCTCATTCAAGGAAGAAGAGACCTGTCAAAGGTAATAAAACCTACAGTGATGGTTGATAGCAGTGTACTGAAAAATCCTAGGATGGTTCTGTCATTTTCCCAAGAACAAGGCCATGTTTATATGTTTCGAGATTTAAGCAATCTTTAGGTTAACAGTTATGCAACTTATCTATTCCATGATATACAGAGAAAGAGAGAGAGAAAGGCAGAGACAGAAAGCAAAAGATAAAATTTATATTTTTTTGCAAAATAATCTTTAAAATATATTTTAAGTTTTATAAATACATTTTTAGGGAAACTATGAATCTAAAAAAATTCAAGAATCTGACATGAATATTTTGAAATGAAGTCAGGGGCCTCAGGTTGTACTGATAAACTACTCTAATAATCCTGGAACTAAAGTCTGAATTTTCAAGTTATGGAAAAAAAATTCAAAATACCATAAAACTCTAAAACCAACTATCTTTTTATTTGGGGAGAAAAAAGTACTTTCATGGACAAGACTGTCAGATTTCTTCACACACATAGAGATCCAAATGTTTTTAATCCTACTTATGAGAATTTTTATAGCCTCTTTCATGATCAATTGTATAAACTCAGAACCTTTTTTGACCAGATTAGTTCAGAACACTCTTCCATCTACAGATTTAATTTATCCAAAATCACACTATCTTAGTCAAAAATTCATCTAATTTTTGATAAATACAAGATAGTAGTTGTTTTTAAATTTTCAAAAGCAAAACAGTTCATTTACATAAATTGTATTTAAACTTTTCTTATAAATGTAATCAATATTCTGATCATGAGGAAATCATGAGGAAAATTGTTATTAATACAATTCTTTATTGTATAAAATACTGTATATATTATACACAGGTATTTCCAGATTCTGTCTTAAATCTGTTTTGTTAAATATGTTTATGATATAATATTTAAAATTATCTTCTGAATTGTCTCAGACATACACTGCTCTTGTTCTATTGAATCATGCACTCTATTTTATGAAAGTATTTTTATATATTAAATAAATATATAAAGTTTACAATAGAAGTGGCTAAATTAATATTCAGTATTTTCCAAGAATATTATTTAAATTGTAGCTAAGATTTCTCAAGCACAAAGTCTTCAGATATAAAAATTAAGAACTTTCATATGACAATAATTGCAAAAATTCAAATAATGTTGTTAAAGTATTATAGTTTTAAGTAGACATTAACTCATAATAATTTATTTTTGTTGAGTGTATAGACATATATTTATACATTTATAATTTTATTAATGGAGTTTCTTTTGTGTAAAACCAAATAACTCTGGATAATATGTTTCTATATTCCTTAAAAACAGATCCAAAGGTGGTATCTCATACTAATTTAATTTTCAGAAAATACTGTATTTTTTGTCTTTTTGTTTAATTTTTTTCTGAATGACCACTTCTCTGTCATCCAGTTTAAACAGAACAAAATTAATTTATTTTCAGTTCAGTTCAATCAGTTGTGTCCAACAGTTTGCGACTGCATGAAGTGCAGCACGCCACGCTTCCCTGACTGTCACCAACTCCTGGAGCTTACTCAAACTCACGCCTATGCCATTGGTGATGCCATCCAACCATCTCATCCTCTGTTATTCCCTTCTCCCACCTTCAATGTTTCCCAGCATCAGCGTCTTTTCCAATGAGTCAGTACTTCACATTAGGTGACCCAAGTATTGGAGTTTCAACTTCAACATCAGTCCTTCCAGTGAATACTCAGGACTGATTTCCTTTAGGACTGACTGGTTTGATCTCTTTGCAGTCCAAGGGACTCTCAAGAGTCTTCTCCAACACCACAGTTCAAAAGCATCAATTCTTCAGACCTCAGCCTTGTTCACAGTCCAATTCTCACATCCATACATGACTACTGGAAAAACCATAACTTTGACTAGATGGACCTTTGTCAGCAAAGTAATGTCTGTGCTTTTTAATATGCTGTCTAGGCTGGTCATAACTTTTCTACCAAGGAGCAAATGTCCGTTAACTTCATGACTGCAGTCACCATCTGCAGTGATTTTGGAGCCCAAGAAAATAAAGTCTGTTATTTTTCCATTGTTTCCCCATCTATTTTCCACGAAGTGATGGGACCAGATGCCATGATCTTAGTTTTTTGAACATTGAGTTTTAAGCCAGCTTTTTTTCTCTCTCCTCTTTCACTTTCATCAAGAGTGTCTTTAGTTCCTCTTCACTTTCTGCCATAAGAGTGGTGTCATCTGCATACCCGAGGTTATTTTAAACAAAGGAAATAGGCTTCCTTTTATAAGTGAATTATGATCTGTTGGCAATGGATTTTTTTCTAGATTTTGAATGAATTTTCAACTTGTGGCCAGGCTGAAAAGGAAATGATGTTGTGATTGATTTTTACTACAAAATTTTCCAATTTACACAGAGTGGCATTATGTGCTCTATATGCCTTGAGGTATTTAAAAAAATAAAAGAACATAATTAATGCATTTAGCAGAATATATATTCCTACCATTTAACTACCATTCCTAGTTTTCCATTCCTTGACGTCTCTTTTCAAATAACTTTTTATTAAGTATAATTGTAATTTTATTTTTATTTGATGTTACTTAAGTGATGTAAAGAAAATAGTCAAAAAAGTAGAAAACAAGTAATTGGATACAAATTAAACTGATGACAACATATATATGTGTCTCTCTCTGTGTGTGTATATATATGTACACACACACATATATATTTTTATTTTCACATCAGGTTTTTATTACAATCAAGTTGAGTTATTTCAGTGACAAAGGCCACTGTTTCCAATCTAAAATCTATGTAGCATATGCCTGAACTTCCTGCTTATATTTTATTACAGTGGTGTCCACAGCCTTTGATAAATTTTTACACCAATTCTACTTGGAAAAATTCATTTTATTTTAAACATGGGATTTTTTCACATATCATTTGTAAATTAATTAATCTGTTTTTATTAAAAAAAATACTTAAGGAAAAAGTAACAATAGGCAAGAACGAGCAGAAGAAATGAAAAAATGTGGCACATCAGTAAGGGCTTTTAGACATTAGACATAATAAACGCAATATATGTAACAGATGTTTGTGCATGCTCTGTCGCTTCAGTTGTGTCCAACTGTTTGCAACCCCATGGGCTGTAACCCACCAGGCTCCTCTATCCATGGGATTCTCTGAACAAGAATACTTGAGTGGGTTACCATGTCCTCCTATAGGGGATCTTCCCAAAAAAGGGATCAAACCCAAGTTTCTTAAGTCTCCTTCATTGGCAGACAGGTTCTTTACCACTAATGCCACCTGGGAATCCTCAAATAGATATATTTGAAGAAATAAAAGACAAACTAAAATATATTGAGTGAAAATTACTGTATAACATGAGTATATATTTAAAATAAGCAAACTTGATAAGGATCAAATATACTTTCTAAATGGAGAATGAACATACTTAACAAAGAATCAAAAAGATCTTAGGAATTCTTTGGCACTGCAGTTTTTAAGACTGTATACACTTTCAATGCTGAGACATAAGTTCAGTCCCTGCTCAGGGAACTAAGATCCTGCAGTCAGTGGAGACCAGCCAAAAAAAGAAACAGAATCAGCTTGGTGATCCTAAGATGGCAGAGAAATAGGACAGGGAGACCACTTTCTCCCCTACTAATTTATCAAAAGATTATTTGAATGCTGAGCAGCTTCCACAAAACAACATCTGAATGCTGGCGGAGGACACCAGGCACCCAGAAAGCCAGCCCATTTTTATCAAAAGGAGATAGGACAAAATATAAAAGACAAAAAGAGAGACAAAAGAGTTAGGGATGGAGACCCATCCCGAGGAGAGAGTAGTGAAGGATGAGAAGTTTCCAAACACCAGGAAACCCTTTCACCAGCACTTCTGTGGAGAGATTTGAAATCTCAGAGGGTAGCATAACTAGGAGGAAAACCCCCCCACAGAATATACGCCTAACTGCAACTCCCAACAGAGAAGTACCCAGATGCTCACCTCCACCACCGGCAAGCCGGGGCTAAACAGGGAGGCACGGGTTGCATGCTTAAGGTATGGGCCGAGCCTGAATGCCCTGAGAACAATCTGAAAGAGCTAATGTGAGACAGCAACCCAAACTGTGGGATAGCCAGAGAGAGGGAAAAAAAAAAAAAAAAAAAGAACTTTCCTGCAAATAGCTCTAACCTAGGGCACAGCCTGGTCCACTCACAGAACAAAGGATTGAGTGAATACCAAAGAAAAGCTAGGCACCTGCAGACCAGCGCATAGTCCTGCCAGAGGCAGAGAGGGAGGTGGGCGACAGCCAGAGTCAGAAGTCAAGGGGCAATCTCAGCCCCAGAGATGGCATCCTCTACCAAAATATGACCAGGCTCCTAGTGCTAACCAAGTCTTTCTGGGATCCTGAAAAGTTGACATCTGCCAGGAGGGCCGCTGCCAGAGATTAGCTCCCCAGATGAGACACACAGCACACACACCTGTGACAGCACTCTTGCAATGCACCTAGGAAACTGAGTGGCTGGGAGTGGGGAGGTTATTAAAATGCAATGTGCATCTGGGACAGTGTACTGGCCAAGCACCTGGTTGTCTGAGCTCCTCAGACCTGGTAAGGGCACAAAACACATGCCTAGCCAAGTCTGTGCCTCGGTGGAATACCTGAGAACCTGAACCTGAGCAGCTGAGACTAGGAAGAGACCCACCTCAAAACAAGGGACACATACAGACTGCAAGTGAAGGGCTGGAAAAAGATATTTCATGTAAATGGAGACCAAAAGTAAGCAGGAGTAGAAATACTCATATCAGATAAAATACACTTTGAAATGAAGGCCATGAAAAGAGACAAGGATACTACATAATGATTAACGGATCAATCCAAGAAGATATAACAATTATAAATATATATGCACCCAATGTAGGAGCACTGCAATATGTAAGGCAAATGCTAACAAATATGAAAGAGGAAATTAACAGTAACACAATAATAGTGGGAGACTTTAGTATCCCACTCACACCTATGGATAGATCAACTAAACAGAAAATTATCAAGGAAACACAAACTTTAAATGATGCAATGGATCATTTAGACCTAATATCTATATCTATAGGACATTTCATCTCAAAACAGTGAATTTCACCTTTTTCTCAAGTGTACATGGAACATTCTCCAGGATAGATCATATCCTGGGCCGTAGATCTAGCCTTGGTAAATTCAAAAAAATTGAAATCTTTTCAAGCATCTTTTCTGATCACAATGCAGTAAGATTAGATGCCAATTACAGGCCAAAGAATGCTCAAACTACCACACAATTGCACTCATCTCACACACTAGTAAAGTAATGCTCAAAATTCTCCAAGCCAGGCTTCAGCAATACGTGAACCGTGAACTTCCAGATGTTCAAGCTGGTTTTAGAAAAGGCAGAGGAAGCAGAGATCAAATTGCCAACATCCGGTGGATCATCAAAAAAGCAAGAGAGTTCCAGCAAAATATCTATTTCTGCTTTATTGACTATGCCAAAGCATTTGACTGTGTGGATCACAATAAACTGTGGAAAATTCTTCAAGAGATGGGAATATCAGACCACCTGACCTGCCTCTTGAGAAACCTATATACAGGTCAGGAAGCAACTGTTAGAACTGGACATGGAACAATAGACTGGTTCCAAATAGGAAAAGGAGTATGTCAAGGCTGGATATTGTCACCCTGCTTATTTAACTTATATACAGAGTACATCATGAGAAACGCTGGGCTGGAAGAAGCACAAGCTGGAATCAAGATTGCCAGGAGAAATATCAATCACCTCAGATATGCAGATGACACCACCCTTATGGCAGAAAGTGAAGAGGAACTCAAAAGCCTATTGATGAAAGTTAAAGAGGAGAATGAAAAAGTTGGCTTAAAACTCAACATTCAGAAAACAAAGATCATGGCATCTGGTCCCATCACTTTATGGGAAATAGATGGGAAAACAGTGGAAACTGTGTCTGACTTTATTTTTTAGGGCTCCAAAATCACTGCAGATGGTGACTGCAGCCATGAAATTAAAAGACGCTTACTCCTTGGAAGGAAAGTTATGACCAACCTAGATAGCATATTCAAAAGCAGAGATATTACTTTGCCCACAAAGGTATGTCTAGTCAAGGCTATGGTTTTCCCAGTAGTCATGTATGGATGTGAGAGTTGGACTGTGAAGCAAGCTGAGCACCGAAGAACTGATACTTTTGAATCATCACTTCAAATTGGTGTTGGAGAAGACTCTTGAGAGTCCCTTGGACTGCAAGGAGATCCAACCAGTCCATCCTAGAGGAGATCAGTCCTGGGTGTTCTTTGGAAGGAATGATGCTAAAGCTGAAACTCCAGTACTTTGGTCACCTCATGTGAAGAGTTGACTCATTGGAAAAGACTCTGATGCTGGGAGGGATTGGGGGCAAGAGGAGAAGGGGACGACGGAGGATGAGATGGCTGGATGGCATCACTGACTTGATGGACATGAGTTTGAGTGGATCCCGAGAGTGGTGATGGACAGGGAGACCTGGTGTGCTGCAATTCTTGGGGTTGCAAAGAGTCGGACATGAATGAGTGACTGAACTGAACTCAACTCAACAGGACAAAAGCTATTAAAATGCAAACATATAGAGGCTAAACAACACACTTCTGAATAAGCAACAAATCACAGAAGAAATAAAAAAAAAAAGAAAATACACGTAGAAATGAATGAAAATGAAAACACAAAAAAACAAAACCTATGGGATTCAGTAAAAGCAGTGCTAAGGGAATGGTTCATAGCAGTACAAGCTTACCTCAAGAAACAAGAGAAAAATCAAATAAGTAACCTAACTCTAATTTTAAAGCAACTAGAAAATGAAGACATGAAGAACCCCAGTGTTAGTAGAAGGAAAGATATCATAAAATTAGGGCAGAAATAAATGAAAAAGAAACAAAGGAGACTATAGCAAAAATCAACAAAACTTAAAATCTGGTTCTTTGAGAATATAAATAAAATAGACAAACCATTAGCCAGACTTATCAAGAAAAAAAGGGAGAAGAATCAAATCAGTTAAATTAGAAATGAAAGTGGAGAAATCACAACAGACAACACAGAAATACAAAGTATCATAAGAGACTACTATCAGCAACTATATGCCAATAAAATGGACAACTTGGAAGAAATGGTCGAATTCTTAGAAAAGTAAAACCTCCCAAAGCTGAACCAGGAAGAAATAGAAAATCTTAACATACTTATCACAAGCATGGATATTGAAACTGTAATCAGAAATCTCCCAACAAACAAAAACCCAGGACCAGATGGCTTCACAGCTGAATTCTACCAAAAATTTAGAGAAGAGCTAACAACAATACTACTTAAAATCTTCCAGAAAATTGCAGAGGAGAGTAAACTCCCAAACTCATTCTCTGAGGCCACCATCATCCTAATACCAAAACCAGAAAAAGATGCCACAAGAAAAGAAAACGACAGGCCAATATCACTGATGAAGATAGATGCAAAAATCCTTAACAAAATTCTAGCAAACAGAATCCAACAACATCTTAAAAAGTCATACATCATGACCAAGTGGGCTTTATCCCAGGGATGCTAGAATTCTTCAATATTCCCAAATCAATCAATATGATACACCACGTTAACAAATTGAAAGATAACCATATGATTATCTCAATAGATGCAGAGAAAGCCTTTGACAAAATCAAACATCCATTTATGTTAAAAACCCTCCAGAAAGAAGGCATAAAAGGAACATACCTCAACATAATAAAATCCATATATGGTAAACCCACAGCAAACATTGTCCTCAATGGTGAAAAATTGAAAACATTTCCCCTAAAGTCAGAAACAACACAAGGGTGCCACTGTCACCACTCCTGTTCAACATTGTTTTGGAAGTTTTGGCCACAACAATCAGAGAAGAAAAAGCAATAAAAGGAATCCAGATTGGAAAAGAAGAAGTAAAACTCTCACTGTTTGCAGATGACATGATCCTCTGTGTAGAAAACCCTAAAGACACCACCAGAAAATTACTAGAGCTAATCAATGAATATAGTAAAGTTGCAGGATATAAAATTAACATACAGAAATCCTTTACATTTCTATACACTAACAATGAGAAAATAGAAATTAAGGAAACAATTACATTCACCATTGTGATGGAAACAATAAAATACCAAGGAATAAATTTACCTAAAGAAACAAAAGACCTATATATGGAAAACTATAAAACACTGATGAAAGAAATCAAAGAGGACACTAATAGATGGAAAAATATACCATGTTCATGGATTGGAAGAATCAATATAGTGAAAATGAGTGTACTACTAAAAGCAATCTATAGATTCAATGCAATCCCTATCAAGCTACCAACATTATTTATCAGAGAACTAGAACAAATAACTTCACAATTTGTTTGGAAATACAAAACAAAACAAAACAAAACAAAAAACAAATAGGCAAAGCAAACTTGAGAAAGAAGAATGGAACTGGAGGAATCAACCTGCCTGATTTCAGACTATACTACAAAGCTACAGTCATTAAGACAGTATGTTGCTGGCACAAAGACAGAAATATAGATCAATGGAGCAAAATAGAAAGCCCAGAGATAAATCCACACACCTATGGACACCTTATTTTTTACAAAGGAGGCAAGAATATACAAGGGATTAAAGACAATCTCTTTAGCAAGTGGTGCTGGGAAAACTGGTCAACCACTTGTAAAAGAATGAAACTAGAACACTTTCTAACAAACACCATACACAAAAATAAATTCAAAATGGATTAAAGATCTAAATGTAAGACCAGAAACTAAAACTGCTAGAGTAAAACACGGGCAAAACACTCTCGACATAAATCACAGCAGGATCCTCTATGACCCACCTCCCAGAGTAATGGAAATAAAAGCAAAAATAAACAAATGGGACCTAATTGAACTTAAAAGCTTTTGCACAATGAAGGAAACTATAAGCAAGGTGAAAAGACAGCCTTCAGAATGGGAGAAAATAGTAGCAAATGAAGCAACTGACAACGCATCAATCTCCAAAATATACAAGCAGCTCATGCAGTTCAATTCCAGAAAAATAAACAACCTAATCAAAAAATGGGCCAAAGAACTAAACAGACATTTCTCCAAAGAAGACATAAAGATGGATAACAAACATATGAAAAGATGCTTAACAACACTCATTATCAGAGAAATGCAAATCAAAACCACAATGAGGTACCATCTCATGCTGGTCAGAATGACTGCTATCAAAAAGTCTACAGACAATAAATGCTGGAGAGGGTGTGGAGAAAAGGGAACCCTCTTACACTGTTGGTGGGAATCCAAATTAATACAGCCACTATGGAGAACAGTGTGGCGATTCCTTTAAAAACTGGAAATAGAACTGCCATACGACCCAGCAATCCCACTGCTGGGCATACACATGGAGGAAACCAGAATTGAAAGAGACGTGGGTACCCCAGTGATCATCATAGCACTGTTTACAATAGCTAGGAAATGGTAGCAACCTAGATGTCCATCAGCAAATGAATGGATAAGAAAGCTGTGGTACATATACAGAATGAAATATTATTCAGCCATTAAAAAGAATGCATTTGAATCAGTTCTAATGAAGTGGATGAAACTGGGGCCTATTTTACAGAGTGAAGTAAGTCAGAAAGTAAAACACCAATATAGTATGTTAACGCATATATATGGAATTTAGAAAGATGGTCATGATGACCCTATATGTGAGACAGCTAAAGAGACACAGATATAAAGAACAGACTTTTGGACTCTGGGAGAAGGCGAGGGTGAGTCTATTTAAGAGAATAGCATTGAAACATGTATATTATCATATGTGAAATAGATCGCCAGTCCAGGTTCAATGAATGAGACAGGGAGATGAGGGCCAGTGCACTGGAATGACCCTGAGGGATGGAATGGGGAAGGAGGTAGGAAGGTGGTTCAGGATAAGGGACACATGTACACCAATGGCTGATTCATGTCAATGTATGGTAAAAACCACTACAATATTGTAAAATAATTAGCCTCCAATTAAATAAATTTTTTTTAAAAAGAATCAGAATCATAAATTTTCCTAAAATAAAAAATATATTTATGGATTTCAAGTTCTCATGTTGATAAGGTAGTGTAGAATTAATATAGAGAAAAGCTAGAAACTCTGGACCAAAACTAAAAAAAAAAAAAAATAAAAAATGTGTACCAATCTTCTCTGCTTCAGGGCATTAGAGAGTTAACAAGATAACAAAAATTTACTAGGCCGGTAGTTAAGAGATTATGGGGCCCTGAAGATGAGAATAAATTTTGTAGTGGTTTATACCATCTAGAGGGCTTCCCAGGTGATGCTAGTGGTAAAGAACTCTCCTACCAGTGCAGGAGATGTACAAAAGAGACCACAGGTTTGAACCCTGGGTTGGTAAGATCCCTTGGAGGAGAGCGTGGCAATCCACTCCAATATTCTGGAGTGGATTTTAATATTTAAATATTTCCATATTGCCTGGAGAATCCCATGAACAGAGGAGCCTGTACGGCTATGATCCACAGGTTTGCAGAGAGTCGGACATGACTGAAGGGACTTAGCACACATGTACGCACATACCATCTAGTTTTTATCCAGTTCCACAATGAGTAGATGTCAGTGGCACTTTTCCAACTGTGGCAGCCAATTTTTTTCCACACATTGCCAAATATTTCCTGAGTTTGTGAGTTAAGAATGCAAATTGCTTCCTCTCCCATGCCTCCTGTTCATGAAAACTGTTAGTAGAAGTTTTTGGAGTCTAGAGTCTCTAAAGGACTTTCCTTTTTTTTTTTTTTTCTTTTATTTGCCTCTTTGCACTAGATAAAGGGATTCCCTGGTGGCTCAGAGCATAAAGCATCTATCTGCCTGCAATGCAGGAGACCCAGGTTCGATCCCTGGGTTGGGAAGATCCCCTGGAGAAGGAAATGGTAACCCACTCCAGTATTCTTGCCTGGAGAATCCCATGGACAGAGGAGACTGGCGGGCTATGGTCCACAGGGTTGCAAAGAGTCGGACTCGACTGAGTGATTTCCCTTTTGCAATAGACATCTGAGAACACTTCAAAGCAGTTAAGATGGAAGTCCTCTATGAAAGAAAATGGCATTAAGCTTCAAATATTTCTGACAACTACACTTTTTAAACTGATAAAAATTTTGGGATTGTTTGTAGACTTACATGCAGTTGTTAGAAATGATACAAAAAGATCCTGTATAATTTTTACCCAGTTTCCACCAAGAAGCTGCTTTGTAAAACTGTAGTGTAACATTATGTAATGACCAGGCTATTGGCATTGATACAATCCATTACTCAGATCTCCAAGTTTTACTAGCATTCGTGTGTGTGTGTGTGTGTGTGTGTGTGTGTGTGTGTATGAATGTGCTGTTTCAACACGTGTGTACTTCATGTATCTACCATCACAGTCAGTATAAAATAGTCACCACACAGATCCTACTGTTGACTTTTATAACTCTACCCACTTTCTTATTCCCCTACCCCATCCTATTGCTAACCCTTGGCAGCCACTAATCTGTTCTATGTTTCTCTTTGTGACTTCAAGCATGCCAAATAACTAGAATCATACAACATGTAACTTTGTTGACATTGATTTCTTTCTTTACTCATCATAATTTCCTCAGATTCATCCAAGTTCTTGTGTATTATCACTGTTTTGTTCCTGTTTATTCCTTATTATTCCATTTTATGAAGTAATTATTACAGGTTGCTTAACCATTCACCATTCTAAGGACATCTGGGTGGTTTCCAGTTTGAAACTATTAAGTATAAATCTACTATTAAAATGAATGTACAGGTTTTTATGTGAACGTAATTTACATTTATCTGGTATAAATGCTTAAGAGTGATACTGCTGAGCTTATGGAAATTTTATAAGAATCTAAAAACTGTTTTGTAGGGTAGAGTACTGTTTATTTTCCTCAAAATGTGATTCAATGTCTCTGCTTCCTCACCAACATCTGATAGTGTTGCTATTTTTATTTTCATCATTCTGGTTTTAATTTGTATACATCGAGTTAGTAATGATTTTAGACATTGTTTCATATGCTTATTTGCCAATTCTATACCTTTATTTTGAAATGGCCATTTATGTCTCTTGCCCATTTTCTAATTTTACTTTTAGCTTCCTGAGTTGAAGTTTTTTTTAATATACTTTAAATACTTATCATATGTCAGATAGGTGATTTAAAAACATATTATCCCAGACTTTAACATGTTGTTTCATACTATTAATATGATCTTTTGTAGAACAGTGGTGTTAAATTTTGATAAGGTTCAACTATATTTTTCCTTTGATGGCAAAGATCCTAAAAAAACTTTTCCTAGGTTTAGATTCTGAGGATTTCTCTTATGTGGCCTTGTTTTAAAAAAAAAATGTAGTTTTGTTTCCTACAATTAAATACATGACCCTTCTGATATTAATTTTGTATAAGATGTGTGAGTGTGTCATTTGATTAAAATTGAGTTTTTATTTCTTTTGTTTATTTTTAATAATTTTTCTTTGTATGCCTAATTGCTCTAGCACTGCTTGTGGAAAAGGCTATCTTTTCTCAGTTGAAATAGTTTTCCAACCTTGTCAAAAATAAAGTTGCAGCCTGTTTTCGTTTGTCTATTTCTAAAGCCTCTGTTCTTTTCCATATTCAGTGTGTGTGCCCTGTCTTTTTCACTCTTGATTACTATAGTTTTAGTAAGCTTTAATATCAGATTGAGTAATTTCCCCATTTTCTTTTTTGTCATGTTTGTTTCAGCTGTTTTAGATATAGTTGCTTTCTATGTAAGTTTTAAAATAAATGAGTCAATTTCTATACAGAAAACAAAGTTTTTGATTAAAGTTTAAATAGAAATTCACTAAATCAATTTACATTTTTGAATTTGAAATGAGTTTCTTATTAGAAGCACTTTGATGCACCAACTTTTAAAATTCACCCTGCCAATCTTTGCCTTTCATTGGCATATTGTGACTATGTACATTTAAGGTGATTATTATTTTGTTGACCCCTTGTAGAACAGTTATTGATATTTGTGACCTCTTTCTTTTGCATCAGACACTGTGCTTGGAAAAGTATGTTCAGTGTTACTTGGGAAACAGGTAGCTGATGCTTTTGAAGAAATGTAGCTAATTACACAAGCTCTCAATATGCCAATTTGAATAAAGGCAGAAATGTTTAACACATTTCTGGTAAAGGAGAATTGTCATATTCCAGCCATAATTTTTAAACGGAATTCTACTTCTGAGGTTGCTGAATGTTAAGAATGCAAGCAACATTGTATTGGTCATATAATGATACTAAATTTGTCCTCATTCCTTTAACTCAGGTTATGATTAATGATGTAGTAAAAAGGGCTCCAACTGTTAAGACTCCCTATGTGACTAATGTTGGAGGAACAGGATAATGTGAAGTAATTTGTCATGGTCTTTCTCAGCTTCCCTAAAGTAGGATTGAATAAGAAGAAAATAACTAGTATTCTCTAAAATTAAATAAAAATAAAAGTGATGGGAAATTTTTGGAAAAATTAAATTGGTTGCAAGTGTTGGGATATTTTCTTTAAAATGACATTAAAACAGAGAAAATAAATGGAATAGCTATGAAATCAGTGAACTGCTGTGAAAAACAGCCATTTACTGTCAGGATATCACTTTGAAATCAAACAACAAGAGGTGGACTCACTCCAGTGAAATGCTTTTAAGAATGATCCATCAAAAATTTCATACCAACTCCATTTATTTCCTTGATTTTTATATTATTTTTCAGGTCTCATCAACTCCTCAAACAAGACACAGGTTTGTTCAATTTATTCTAGCTTTGTTAAATGCAAATATATATACATAAATCTTTGCAGAGAGTCAGACACAGCTGAGCACGCACGTGTACACACACACACACACACACACACACACACACAGATGTATATATATATGTAATACTACCAAGGAGAAAGGATTTTTGACACTTTGGAATTAGATAGCCAGGTTTCTGGTCCCAAATCTCAAGAGAGTAACCAAAGACATTTGTATTAGAATGAGTAAAATGCCCTGGGAATGGAGAAGAAACTTAACCAGATTGCAGTATGGGTATGGCACAACTTTTTGCCGTACATAACTTCATGAACAAGGAGAAAAAAAACAAAACACTAAAAGCAGAAATACACTGTTTGTAGGCAAAATCTGGACCACCCATAGCTGACAGGCAGATTTGTTGTTTTTGTTGTTGTTTGTCACTAAGCCGTATCCAACTCTTTGTGACCCCATGAACTGTAGCCTGCCAGGCTCCTCTGTCCATGGGATTTCCCAGGCAAGAATTCTGAATTGGATTGCCATCTCTTTCTCCAAGGGATCTTCCCAAACTAGGGATCAAACTGGCATCTCCTGCATTGGCAGGCAGATTCTTCACCACTGAGCCAGCAGGGGAGCCCATGTCAGGCATATTACATTGACCTTTTACCATAGTTTCAAGTCGATACTGATAAGTCTTGACCAGCATAATTACTCATCCTTGATTTGAATTTGCATATTCATTAACTGAAGCAGACAAGTCTAACATGGTAAGAGGTTTACAACTGAAAATATTATTTCAATTTTGACCTCATATTTATCACCTACTCAAGGAAATTATTTTATTGCTGATATCATGCAATAATAGATCAAGAAATATCTTATGAAATTTCCATGTATCTTATTAGACATAAAAAAAAGATTAATTGGAAATTGGAATGCACAGTTGAGATACTTTCATACTCAACCATATGATGAGACTATAAAGATTAAATGAATGTATACTAAAACTTAATATGTATGTTGTTTAACTGTTTTAGGGTAAATGGGCCATTTTCTTTTCCTTTCCTTTATTTTTTTCTTTTCATTTAGTACCAGGATCTGAGTTGTGTTTATAATTTCTGGTGAAAGGATAAATTTCTAAATATGATACTATGAGAATAACTCCAAATATTACCCCTTGAATTCATGGGAAATAGTGAGATGGCTTATATTTTCTTCTCATCTACCTAAACTAGTATTAATAGTTGCTGCTTCTTTCTTATTTAATGTATGAAACAGTTTTATAAGGTAACATGTATTCAGCTTTGCTCCATCTGCCCCATGTAACTGGGAATGGATGAAGGGATAAGTGTTGGGCAGACTTGTATTCTGTTAGCTAGATGTGTCAACCCTCTGGCGGAAGTTGATAAGTCTTCCTATAGAAAGAAGGTTTAGGTCTGTCAAAAAAAAATTATGACAATTGCAAATATGGAGAGAATTGCTGATGGAAAGGAAACCAGTAAGTGGTCAATGCCAAAACTAAAAACTAATTTTATTTTGGTGCCCAGTGAAAGACTGAAAGCAAAAGACTACTTTGCTGTATTTACAAATGCCTATAAGGGTGAAACTATTTGCTTCTCTTATCTTCACAGTGTTGCCAAATGTCGTCTTTTTGAGGACGGTCATTCTAACAAGTGTGAATAACTTACTGTGGGTTTGATTTGCACTTCCCAGAAAATTAGTGATGCTGGGCGTGTTTTCATGTATCTGTTGTCTATTTGTGAGTCTTCTTTGGGAAAAAGAAGGGTCTATCCAGTTCCTCTGCTCAATTTTTTTTTTTTAATTTTATTTTATTTTTAAACTTTACATAACTGTATTAGTTTTGCCAAATACCAAAATGAATCCGCCACAGGTATACATGTGTTCCCCATCCTGAACCCTCCTCCCTCCTCCCTCCCCATTCCATCCCTCTGGGCCGTCCCAGTGCACCAGCCCCAAGCATCCAGTATCCTGCATCGAACCTGGACTGGCAACTTTTTAATCAGATTGTTTGCTTTTGTGCTATTGAGTCTTGTGAGTTAAAAGGTTTGCAAATTTTTCTCACATTCCATAGGTTGCAATTTCATTTTGATTGTTTCTTTTGTTGTGAATAATATGCTTAGTTTGATGTAGTCCCACTTCTTATTTTTTGCTTTCAATGCTTGTGTGTGTTTTTCTTTATTGCTTGTGTTTTTTGTGTCATATCCAAAAAAGTGTTGTCAAGACCAATGTCAAGGAGTTTTTCTCTATGTTTTCTTCTAGGAATTTTAGGTTTAGTTTTACATTTAAGTTTTTATCCCATATTTTTTGTAGTTGTATAAGACAGGTGTTCAGTTTCATTCATGGATATGTTGTTATGCAGTTTTCCAAGCACAATTTATTTAAGAAACTAACCTTTCCCATTAAGTATTCTTGGTACTTTTAACAAATTATTAGTTAACTATATAGGCAGGGTCTATTTATGGGTTCTTGATTTTGTTCATTGGTCTATGGGAATATTTTTATGACAGTAGCATATCATTTGGATTATTAGAGTTTTGTAATATAGTTTGGAATCAGGAGGTGTCATGCTTTCAGCTTTGTTTATCTTTTTCAGAATTTCTTTGGCTATTCCAGATGGTTTCTGATTCCAGACAAATCCTTGGGTCCAGAATTTAGCATTTATCATCATATTAATTCATTGTCTTTTACTTAATATATATGTATTCCTAATCAATTTTAAGTATTTAATAATATTTATAATATATATTTTATGTAAATGTATAATTCTATGATGTTTTCCTGCTTGATTTTGCATCGAACATTCTTCTGAGATTCATTGCAATTACCGGATTTTTCATCTTATATAGAGTACATATGCATGAAGGTAGTTCAAACTATTTTTCTATCCTCCATTTGATGGACACTTACGTTTTCTGGCTTCTCTGCTCATATCAGTTCAGTCAGTTCAGCCACTTAGTCGTGTCTGACTGTTTGCAACCCAATGAATTGCAGCATGCCAGGCCTCCCTGTCCATCACCAACACCCAGAGCTCACTCAAACTCTTGTCCATCGATTCGGGGATGCCATCCAGCCATCTCATCCTCTGTCATCCCCTTCTCCTCCTGCCCCAATCCCTCGTGCATCAGAGTCTTTTCCAATGAGTTAACTCAACATGAGATGGCCAAAGTACTGGAGTTTCAGCTTTAGCATCATTCCTTCCAAAGAACACCCAGGACTGATCTCCTCTAGAATGGACTGGTTGGATCTGCATGCAGTCCAAGGGACTTTCAAGAGTCTTCTCCAACACCACAGTTCAAAAGCATCAATTCTTCAGCACTCAGCTTTCTTCACAGTCCAACTCTCACATCTATACATGACTACTGGAAAAACCATAGCCTTGACTAGACAGACCTTTGTTGGCAAAGTAATGTCTCTGCTTTTCAATATGCTAGCTAGGTTGGTCATAATTTTCCTTCCAAGGAGTAAGTGTCTTTTAATTTCACGGCTGCAATCACCATCTGCAGTGATTTTGGAGCCCAAAATATAAATTCTGACACTGTTTCCACTGTTTCCCCAACTATTTCCCATAAAGTGATGGGACCAGATGCCATGATCTTCGTTTTCTGAATGTTGAGCTTTAAGCCAACTTTTTCACTCTCCTCTCTCACTTTCATCAAGAGGCTTTTTAGTTCCTCTTCACTTTCTGCCATAAGGGTGCTGTCATCTGCATATCTGAGGTGACTGATATTTCTCCTGGCAAACTTGATTCCAGCTTGTGCTTCTTCCAGCCCAGCTTTTCTCATAATGTACTCTGTATATAAGTTAAATAAGCAGGGTGACAGTATACATCCTTGATGTACTCCTTTTCCTATTTGTAACCAGTCTGTTGTTCCATGTCCAGTTCTAACTGGTGCTTCCTGACCTGCATACAGGTTTCTCAAGAGGCAGGTCAGATGGTCTGGTATTCCCATTTCTTTCAGAATTTTCCACAGTTTATAGTGATCCACACAGTCAAATGCTTTGGCATAGTCAATAAAGCAGAAATAGATGTTTTTCTGGAACTCTCTTGCTTTTTCGAGGATCCAGTGGATGTTGGCAATTTGATCTCTGGTTCCTCTGCCTTGAAAACCAGCTTGAACATCTGGAAGTTCACGGTTCACGTATTGCTGAAGCCTGGCTTGGAGAATTTTGAGCATTACTTTACTAGCATGTGAGATGAGTGCAATTGTGTAGTAGTTTTAGCATTGTTTGGCATTTCCTTTCTTTGGGATTGGAATGAAAACGGACCTTTTCCAGTCCTGTGGCCACTGCTGAGTTTTCCAAATTTGCTGCATAATGAGTGCAGCACTTTCACAGCATCATCTTTCAGGATTTGAAACAGCTCAACTGGAATTCCATCACCTCCACTAGCTTTGTTCATAGTGATGCTTTCTATGGCCAACTTGACTTCACATTCCAGGATGTCTGGCTCTAGGTGAGTGATCACAACATCGTGATTATCTTGGTCATGAAGATCTTTTTTGTACAGTTCTTCTGTGTATTCTTGCCACCTCTTCTTAATATCTTCTACTTCTGTTAGGTCCATACCATTTATGTCCTTTATCGAGCCCATCTTTGCATGACATGTCCCTTTGGTATCTCTAATTTTCTTGAAGAGATCTCTAGTCTTTCCCATTCTGATATTTTCCTCTATTTCTTTGCATTGATTGCTGAGGAAGGGTTTCTTATCTCTCCTTGCTATTCTTTGGAACTCTGCATTCAAATGCTTATATCTTTCCTTTTCTCCTTTGCTTTTCGCTTCTCTTCTTTTCACAACTATTTGTAAGGCATCCCCAGACAGCCATTTTGCTTTTTTGCATTTCTTTTCCATAGGGATGGTCTTGATCCCTGTCTCCTGTACAATATCACAAACCCCCATCCATAGTTCATCAGGCACTCTATCTAACAGATCTAGTCCTTTAAATCTATTTCTCACTTCCACTGTATAATCATAAGGGATTTGATTTAGGTGATACCTGAATGGTCTGGTGGTTTTCCTCACTTTCTTCAATTTCAGTCTGAATTTGGCAATAAGGAGCTCATGATCTGAGCCACAGTCAGCTCCCAGTCTTGTTTTTGCTGCCTGTATAGAGCTTCTCCATCTTTGGCTGCAAAGAATATAATCAATCTGATTTCTGTGTTGACCATCTGGTGATGTCCATGTGTAGAGTCTTCTCTTGTGTTGTTGGAAGAGGGTGTTTGCTATGACCAGTGCGTTCTCTTGGCAAAACTCTATTAGCCTTTGCCCTGCTTCATTCTGTATTCCAAGGCCAAATTTGCCTGTTACTCCAGGTGTTTCTTGACTTCCTACTTTTGCATTCCAGTCCCCTGTAATGAAAAGAACATCTTTTTGGGGTGTTAGTTCTAAAAGGTCTCATAGGTCTTCATAGAACTGTTCAACTTCAGCTTCTTCAGTGTTACTCTTTGGGGCATAGACTTGGATTACTGTGATATTGAATGGTTTGCCTTGGAAACGAACAGAGATCATTCTGTCGTTTTTGAGATTGCATCCAAGTACTGCATTTCGAACTCTTTTGTTGACCATGATGACTACTCCATTTCTTCTGAGGGATTCATGCCCACAGTAGTCGATATAATGGTCATCTGAGTTAAATTCACCCATTCCAGTCCATTTGAGTTCGCTGATACCTAGAATGTTGACGTTCACTCTTGCCTTCTCTTGTTTGACCACTTCCAATTTGCCTTGATTCATGGACCTAACACTCTAGGTTCCTATGAAATATTGCTCTTTACAGCATTGGACCTTGCTCCTATCACCAGTCCCATCCACAACTGGGTATTGTTTTTGCTTTGGCTCCATCCCTTCATTCTTTCTGGAGTTATTTCCCCACTGATCTCCAGTAGCATATTGGGCACCTACTGACCTGGGGAATTCCTCTTTCAGTATCCTATCATTTTGCCTTTTCATACTGTTCCTGGGGTTCTCAAGGCAAGAATACTGAAGTGGTTTGCAATTCCCTTCTCCAGTGGACCACATTCTGTCAGATCTCTCCACCATGACCCGCCCGTTTTAGGTGGCCCCACAGGGCATGGCTCATTTTCATTGAGTTAGACAAGGCTATGGTCCTAGTGTGATTAGATTGACTAGTTTTCTGTCCAAGGAGTGGTGGCTGCGTGGGTGCAGGAGGGCCTAGAGGAGCTACTCCACATTCAAGGTTAGGAGGGGCAGCAGTGAGGAGATACCCCTCATCCAAGGTAAGGAGCAGTGGCTGTGTTTTGCTGGAGCAGCCATGAAGAGACACCCCACGTCCAAGGTAAGAGAAACCCAAGTAAGATAGTAGATGTTGCACGAGGGCATCAGAGGGCAGACACACTGAAACTATATATATATATATATATATATCAGATCAGTTGCTCAGTCATGTCCGACGCTTTGCGACCCCATGAATCGCAGCACACCAGGCCTCCCTGTCCATCACCAACTCCCAGAGTTCACTAAGACTCACATCCATCGAGTCAGTGATGCCACCCAGCCATCTCATCCTCTGTCGTCCCCTTCTCCTTTTGCCCCCAATCCCTCCCAGAATCAGAGTCTTTTCCAATGAGTCAACTCTTTGCATGAGGTGGCCAAAGTACTGGACTTTCAGCTTTAGCATCATTCCCTCCAAAGAAATCCTAGGGCTGATCTCCTTCAGAATGGACTGGTTGGATCTCCTTGCAGTTCAAGGAACTCTCTAGAGTCTTCTCCAACACCACAGTTCAAAAGCATCAATTCTTCGGTGCTCAGCCTTCTTCGCAGTCCAACTCTCACATCCATACATGACCACAGGAAAAACCATAGCCTTGACTAGACGAATCTTTGTTGACAAAGTAATGTGTCTGCTTTTGAATATGCTATCTAGGTGGGTCATAATTTTCCTTCCAAGGAGTAAGCATCTTTTAATTTCATGGCTGCAGTCACCATCTGCAGTGATTTTGGAGCCCAGAAAAATAAAGTCTGACACTGTTTCCACTGTTTCCCCATCTAATTCCCATGAAGTGGTGGGACCGATGCCATGATCTTCATTTTCTGAATGTTTAGCTTTAAGCCAACTTTTTCAATCTCCTCTCTCACTTTCATCAAGAGGCTTTTGAGTTCCTCTTCACTTTCTGCCGTAAGGGTGGTGTCGTCTGCATATCTGAGGTTACTGATATTTCTCCCGGCAATCTTGATTCCAGCTTGTGTTTCTTCCAGTCCAGCGTTTCTCATGATGTACTCTGCATGTAAGTTAAATAAACAGGGTGACATTATACAGCCTTGAAGAACTCCTTTTCCTATTTGGAACCAGTCTGTCTTTCCATGTCCAGTTCTAACTGTTGCTTCCTGACCTGTATACAAATTTCTCAAGAGGCAGATCAGGTGGTCTGTTATTCCCATCTCTTTCAGAATTTTCCACAGTTGATTGTGATCCACACAGTCAAAGGCTTTGACATAGTCAAGAAATACAGCAATAAATTTTATCCCTTGTTTTACTAAGGTCAACCACAGATGGCTGATTCCTTACAAACTAACTTAAAAAAAAACCCAAAAAATTATATATATATTATAATAATTTATTATTATTATATATAATTTGATATAATTAATAATTTAATACAATTATATATAATTATATTATATATTGTTATTATATAGTATATATTATATATAATTATTATATATATAATTATATAATATATATAATTATATAAATCATTATATATATATAATTATTTGTTGTTTTTTTTTAAGTTAGTTTGTAAGGAATCAGCCGTCTGTGGTTGACCTTAGTAAAACAAGGGACAAAATTTATTGCTGTATTTCAAACATTTTCTACTCAGAATTTAACCCTTAGGAACACTTTAAAATCTAACTTACAAAATTAACGTTTAGGGAATAAATACTAGATTTATTTTTCATATTTATATCTGTATAATATATGTATATGTGTATATATATATATATATAAAGTTCAAATTATCCATAACTCATAATCAAGGAATGAGGATATCTCTCATTAAAGTGATTTACCCCTTCTGATAAGCTTCAAACAAGTTTACAAGACCGATTCTGCTGATGGCATTAAGAGGCAAATGAAATAATCAAAGATGAAGAAAATATGAAGTGGAGAGAATTTCTGACACTTTGTAAATCACTGAAAGTGGTTAGAGTTTGTATTTATGAGGATACACAACTGACACACACATATAAATATGTGTGAATGCCTAGACATATATTCACAGATATAGATATATTGATATATATATATTATATATAGATAGATAAAATTCAATACATAGTGTGGAATTTTATTAATTGAAATGTCCCCTAAGGTAAAGTTCTCTGCACTTATTACTCAGTTTCTTAATATAAACTATTGCAGCAATTAAATGAAAAATTCAAATAGCCAAAGTAAAATTAACTGACTTTATCCTTTTACATAAATTAGGTGATTAGAGAGATATGTTCATATTCTAAGGCATTTGCATATAGAAATATATTACTTATATATATATCGATGAAACTTTCAAGAGTAGTTTCTCTCAGAAAATTAGAGGTGGTGTATAGCATTAAATATTGTGTCTACACAGCATCAAAATATATTCAAAATTAAATGGATATTGTTTTTATTAAAATGGTGAACATAATAAAATTATTTTTTAATTTTATTTTATTTTTAAACTTTATATAATTGTATTAGTTTTGCCAAATATCAAAATGAATCCGCCACAGGTATACATGTGTTCCCCATCCTGAACCCTCCTCCCTCCTCCCACCCCATTCCATCCCTCTGGGTTGTCCCAGTTCACCAGCCCCAAGCATCCAGTATCGTGCATCGAACCTGGACTGCCAACTCGTTTCATACATGATATTTTACATGTTTCAATGCCATTCTCCCAAATCCTCCCACCCTCTCCCTCTCCCACAGAGTCCATAGGACTGTTCTATACATCAGTGTCTCTTTTGCTGTCTTGTACACAGGGTTATTGTTACCATCTTTCTAAATTCCACATATATGCCTTAGCATACTGTATTGGTGTTTTTCTTTCTGGCTTACTTCACTCTGTATAATAGGCTCCAGTTTCATCCACCTCATCAGAACTGATTCAAATGTGTTCTTTTTAATGGCTGAGTAATACTCCATTGTGTATATGTACCATTGCTTTCTTATCCATTCATCTGCTGATGGACATCTAGGTTGCTTCCATGTCCTGGCTATTATAAACAGTGCTGCGATGAACATTGGGGTACACGTGTTTCTTTCCCTTCTGGTTTCCTCAGTGTGTATGCCCAGCAGTGGGATTGCTGGATCATAAGGCAGTTCTATTTCCAGTTTTTTAAGGAATCTCCACACTGTTCTCCATAGTGGCTGTACTAGTTTGCATTCCCACCAACAGTGTAAGAGGGTTCCCTTTTCTCCACACCCTCTCCAGCATTTATTGCTTGTAGACTTTTGGATCGCAGCCATTCTGACTGGCATGAAATGGTACCTCATAGTGGTTTTGATTTGCATTTCTTTGATAATGAGTGTCGTTGAGCATCTTTTCATGTGTTTGTTAGCCATCTGTATGTCTTCTTTGGAGAAATGTCTATTTAGTTCTTTGGCCCATTTTTTGATTGGGTCATTTATTTTTCTGGAGTTGAGCTGTAGGAGTTGCTTGTATATTTTTGAGATTAGTTTTTTGTCAGTTGCTTCATTTGCTATTATTTTCTCCCATTCTGAAGGCTGTCTTTTCACCTTGCTAATAGTTTCCTTTGATGTGCAGAAGCTTTTAAGTTTAATTAGGTCCCATTTGTTTATTTTTGCTTTTATTTCCAGTATTCTGGGAGGTGGGTCATAGAGGATCCTGCTGTGATGTATGTCAGAGAGTGTTTTGCCTATGTTCTCCTCTAGGAGTTTTATAGTTTCTGGTCTTATATTGAGATCTTTAATCCATTTTGAGTTTATTTTTGTGTATGGTGTTAGAAAGTGTTCTAGTTTCATTATTTTACAAGTGGTTGGCCAGATTTCCCAGCACCACTTATTAAAGAGATTGTCTTTAATCCATTGTATATTCTTGCCTCCTTTGTCAAAGATAAGGTGTCCATAGGTGCGTGGATTTATCTCTGGGCTTTCTATTTTGTTCCATTGATCTATATTTCTGTCTTTGTGCCAGTACCATACTGTCTTGATAACTGTGGCTTTGTAGTAGAGCCTGAAGTCAGGTAGGTTGATTCCTCCAGTTCCATTCTTCTTTCTCAAGATAGCTTTGGCTATTCGAGGTTTTTTGTATTTCCATACAAATTGTGAAATTATTTGTTCTAGCTCTGTAAAGAATACTGTTGGTAGCTTGATAGGGATTGCATTGACTCTATAAATTGCTTTGGGTAGTATACTCATTTTCACTATATTGATTCTTCCAATCCATGAACATGGTTTATTTCTCCATCTATTAGTGTCCTCTTTGATTTCTTTCACCAGTGTTTTATAGTTTTCTATATATAGGTCTTCAGTTTCTTTAGGTAGATATATTCCTAAGTATTTTATTCTTTCCGTTGCAATGGTGAATGGAATTGTTTCCTTAATTTCTCTTTCTGTTTTCTCATTATTAGTGTACAGGAATGCAAGGGATTTCTGTGTGTTGATTTTATATCCTGCAACTTTACTATAGTCATTGATTAGTTCCAGTAGTTTTCTGTTGGAGTCTTTAGGGTTTTCAATGTAGAGGATCATGTCATCTGCAAATAGTGAGAGTTTTACTTCTTCTTTTCCAATTTGGATTCCTTTTATTTCCTTTTCTGCTCTGATTGCTGTGGCCAAAACTTCCAAAACTATGTTGAATAGTAATGGTGAAAGTGGGCACCCTTGTCTTGTTCCTGACTTTAGAGGAAATGCTTTCAATTTTTCACCATTGAGGATAATGTTTGCTGTGGGTTTGTCATATATAGCTTTATGTTGAGGTATGTTCCTTCTATTCCTGCTTTCTGGAGAGTTTTGATCATAAATGGATGTTGAATTTTGTCAAAGGCTTTCTCTGCATCTATTGAGATAATCATATGGTTTTTATTTTTCAATTTGTTAATGTGGTGTATTACCTTGATTGATTTGCGGATATTGAAGAATCCTCGCATCCCTGGGATAAAGCCCACTTGGTCATGGTGTATGATCTTTTTAATGTGTTGTTGGATTCTGATTGCTAGAATTTTGTTAAGGATTTTTGCATCTATGTTCATCAGTGATATTGGCCTGTAGTTTTCTTTTTTTGTGGGATCTTTGTCAGGTTTTGGTATTAGGGTGATGGTGGCCTCATAGAATGAGTTTGGAAGTTTACCTTCCTCTGCAATTTTCTGAAAGAGTTTGAGCAGGATAGATGTTAGCTCTTCTCTAAATTTTTGATAGAATTCAGCTGTGAAGCTGTCTGGACCTGGGCTTTTGTTTGCTGGAAGATTTTTGATTACAGTTTCAATTTCCGTGCTTGTGATGGGTCTGTTAAGATTTTCTATTTCTTCCTGGTCGAGTTTTGGAAAGTTGTACTTTTCTAAGAATTTGTCCATTTCTTCCATGTTGTCCATTTTATTGGCATATAATTGTTGATAGTACTCTCTTATGATCCTTTGTATTTCTGTGTGGTCTGTTGTGATCTCTCCATTTTCATTTCTAATTTTATTGATTTGATTTTTCTCCCTTTGTTTCTTGATGAGTCTGGCTAATGGTTTGTCAATTTTATTTATCCTTTCAAAGAACCAGCTTTTGGTTTTGTTGATTTTTGCTATGGTCTCTTTTGTTTCTTTTGCATTTATTTCTGCTCTAATTTTTAAGATTTATTTCCTTCTATTAACCCTGGGGTTCTTCATTTCTTCCTTTTCTAGTTGCTTTAGGTGTAGAGTTAGGTTATTTATTTGACTTTTTTTGTTGTTTCTTGAGGTGTGCCTGTATTGCTATGAACTTTCCCCTTAGGACTGCTTTTACCGTGTCCCACAGGTTTTGGGTTGTTGTGTTTTCATTTTCATTCGTTTCTATGCAAATTTTTATTTCTTTTGTGATTTGTTGGTTATTCAGCAGCGTGTTGTTCAGCCTCCATATGTTGGATTTTTTAATAGTTTTTCTCCTGTAATTGAGATCTAATCTTACTGCATTGTGGTCAGAAAAGATGCTTGGAATGATTTCTATTTTTTAAATTTACCAGTGCTAGCTTTATGGCCCAGGATGTGATCTATCCTGGAGAAGGTTCCATGTGCACTTGAGAAAAAGGTGAAATTCATTGTTTTGGGATGAAATGTCCTATAGATATCAATTAGGTCTAACCAGTCTATTGTATCATTTAAAGTTTGTGTTTCTTTATTAATTTTCTGTTTAGTTGATCTATCCATAGGTGTGAGTGGGGTATTAAAGTCTCCCACTATTATTGTGTTATTGTTAATTTCTCCTTTCATACTTGTTAGCATTTGTCTTACATACTGCGGTGCTCCCGTGTTGGGTGCATATATATTTATAATTGTTATATCTTCTTCTTGGATTGATCCTTTGATCATTATGTAGTGACCTTCTTTGTCTCTTTTCACAGCCTTTGTTTTAAAGTCTATTTTATCTGATATGAGTATTGCTATTCCTGCTTTCTTTTGGTCCCTATATGCACAGAAAACCTTTTTCCAGCCCTTCACTTTCAGTCTGTATGTGTCCCCTGTTTTGAGGTGGGTCTCTTGTAGACAACACATGTAGGGGTCTTGTTTTTGTATCCATTCAGCCAGTCTTTGTCTTTTGGTTGGGGCATTCAACCCATTTACGTTTAAGGTAATTACTGATAAGTATGATCCCGTTGCCATTTACTTTATTGTTTTGGGTTCGAATTTATATACCGTTTTTGTGTTTCCTGTCTAGAGAATATCCTTAAGTATTTGTTGGAGAGTTGGTTTGGTGGTTCAGAATTCTCTCAGCTTTTGCTTGTCTGAAAAGCTTTTGATTTCTCCTTCATACTTGAATGAGATCCTTGCTGGGTACAATAATCTGGGCTGTAGGTTATTTTCTTTCATCATTTTAAGTATGTCTTGCCATTCCCTCCTGGCTTGAAGAGTTTCTATTGAAAGATCAGCTGTTATCCTTATGGGAATCCCCCTGTGTGTTATTTGTTGTTTTTCCCTTGCTGCTTTTAATATTTGTTCTTTGTGTTTGATCTTTGTTAATTTGATTAATATGTGTCTTGGGGTGTTTCGCCTTGGGTTTATCCTGTTTGGGACTCTCTGGGTTTCTTGGACTTGAGTGATTATTTCCTTCCCCATTTTAGGGAAGTTTTCAACTATTATCTCCTCAAGTATTTTCTCATGGTCTTTCTTTTTGTCTTCTTCTTCTGGGACCCCTATGATTCGAATGTTGTAGCGTTTAATATTGTCCTGGAGGTCTCTGAGATTGTCCTCATTTCTTTTAATTCGTTTTTCTTTTATCCTCTCTGATTCATTTATTTCTACCATTCTATCTTCTAATTCACTAATCCTATCTTCTGCCTCTGTTATTCTACTATTTGTTGCCTCCAGAGTGTTTTTAATTTCATTTATTGCATTATTCATTATATATTGACTCTTTTATTTCTTCTAGGTCCTTGTTAAACCTTTCTTGCATCTTCTCAATCCTTGCCTCCAGGCTATTTATCTGTGATTCCATTTTAATTTCAAGATTTTGGATCAATTTCACTATCATTATTCGGAATTCTTTATCAGGTAGATTCCCTATCTCTTCCTCTTTTGTTTGGTTTGGTGGGCATTTATCCTGTTCCTTTATCTGCTGGGTATTCCTGTCTCTTCATCTTGTTTAAATTGCTGAGTGTGGGGTGTCCTTTCTGTATTCTGGCAGTTTGTGGAGTTCTCTTTATTGTGGCATTTCCTCACTGTGTGTGGGTTTGTACAGGTGGCTTGCCAAGGTTTCCTGGTTAGGGAAGCTTGTGTCAGTGTTCTGGTGGGTGGAGATGTATTTCTTCTCTCTGGAGTGCAATGAAATGTCCAGTAATGAGTTATGAGATGTCTATGGTTCTTGTCCTATGTCATCCCCTTCTCCTCCTGCCTTTAATCTTTCCCAGCATGAAGATCTTTACTAATGAGTCTGCTCTTAGCATCTGGTGGCCAAAGTATTAGAGCCTAAGCTTCAGCATCAGTCCTTCCAATGAATAATCAGGACTGAATTCCTTTAGAAATGACTGGTTTGATCTCCTTGCAATCCAAGGGACTCTCAAGAGTCTTCTCCAACACCACAGTTCAAAAATCATCAGTTCTTTGGCACTCAGCCTTCTTTATGTTCCAACTCTCACATCCATACATTAATTTCCAGTAAAACATATCAGTATGATGCATATGCATTAACAATATACACAAATTTTCCCAACAACAGTACATTGTATGATATTGTCATGACCAAATATCTCTTAAAGATCCTTTTTAGATAGAAAACTTCAGCTTTTGTAAAAACATGTGTAAATAGTTTGACCTTTTTAAAATTAACATCTTTAAAACCTTACAATAAAAGGTCTGTGATTCATACTTTCATTCAGAGTTCAGAAAAGTATCTAAGCAAAAATCCATTTTCTTCTCATTTTCTCTCTTCCTTTTCCTGCAGATATATCAATTTCAGCTTGATTTTCATCCTCCCAAAGACATATTGAGACTTAAACCTTCAGAACATGACCTTATTTGAAAATAGGGCCATTGCAGATGTAATTAGTTAAAATGTCATATTGGAGTAAGGCAGGCCCTTAATTCAATATGGCTGGTTCTTACAAGAAGAGAGAAATTTGGAGACAAAAACAGAGGCACATATACAACCATGTGAAGATTGAGGTAGCAATTAAATTAATATTGCTCAACTTAGGATACCCAGAAGCTCGAAAAGACAAGGAAGGTTTTCTTCCAGATGTTTTTGGAAGTTTTGGCTCTGATACCACCTTGATTTCAGACTTATAGAGTCCAAAATTATGATGACAAGGAATTTTTGTTATTTTAAGTTATCCAGTTTGTGGAATTTTGTTATGATAGCCTTTAGAAACTAATACAGCAACTCAACTCTGTCTCTTCCTCATTAAAAGTTAATTACTCTAGGGGAAAAAGTAGCCAGTTTCCTTTATACATATATATATATATGCTATATTGATCAACATTTATTTACCCTTTAAGTTAGAAAAGGTGCCTTATTGGAATAAGTAAAGGGAGAAATTCCAATTGTAGAAGAATGTACCGTTAAAAAGACAAAAGTAATCTAGTCTTTTTCAAATGGTTCCATGTATATTTTCTTGGCTTTCAATGTAGTATAAAAGCTTCCAAAGTTGCATATGGCTATTAGAGCAATGACAATAATTAACATAATTAAAGTCTACCAAAAGATATGCAGGCAACTTTCTAAACATTTATTATAATTGCAAAATTAATTTATAGAAAGCATTGTGAATTTTCAGTTGCATGGATTTGTCACATATAAAGATAGGCAACTCATTAACTATTGCTTGTCTTATTCAGCTATCCGTCATGTCACCATCTCTGCTGATGGAAAGGTGTTAGAATCTTTTTAATCAAATTCCAGCTCTATCATACTAAAATATTGCTTGTCTCTCTTCATGCTACCAATCTTTCAGAAGCCTCTAACTATCTTGAATCAAGAAAGTAACACCCAAGAGTACTTCCTGCATATCAATTGTCAAGAAAGATAATAGTTGACAGAGCAGTGGTGAAAATGTTCTCTGTGTATCTTTGAAAATAGGTGAGACCATTCATAGTGTCCTCTATGTTTGATGCCATGTTTATGTATCTGAAAAATCCCACTTGCCTCGATAGTCTCAGTTCAGTTCAGTTCAGTCGCTCAGTCGTGTCCGACTCTTTGCGACCCCATGAATTGCAGCACGCCAGGCCTCCTTGTCCATCACCAACTTCTGGAGTTCACTCAAACTCATGTCCATCACGTTGGTGATGCCATCCAGGCATCTCATCCTCTGTCATCCCCTTCTCCTCCTGCCCCCAATCCCTCCCAGCATCAGGGTCTTTTCCAATGAGTCAACTCTTCACATGAGGTGGCCAAAGTACTGGAGATTCAGCTTTAGCATCATTCCTTCCAAAGAACACCCAGGACTGATCTCCTTTAGAATGGACTGGTTAGATCTCCTTGCAGTCCAAGGGACTTCTCAAGAGTCTTCTCCAACACCACAGTTCAAAAGTATCAATTCTTCAGTGCTCAGCTTTCTTCACAGTCCAACTCTCACATCCATACATGACCACTGGAAAAACCAGAGCCTTGATTAGATGGACTTTGTTGGCAAAGTAATGTCTCTGCTTTTGAATATGCTATCTAGGTTGGTCATAACTTTCCTTCCAAGGAGTAAGCGTCTTTTAATTTCATGGCTGCTAACATTTTCTCTTGCAGAAAAAGCAAGTGATACACCATTTATTCTAAATATATCAATTTATTTCCTTTGCTAGTATGCATGAAAACTCTTAAGAGTAGGGTAAAAGATAAAAACACTTCATTGTGATTTGGGAGAATTTTTCCATTCTTTTAAATCACAGTGCTCTTAGTAATAAAATTGAATTTTAAAAGTTTAAGAGCTAGGTTTTTAATAACTTTTCAGGATAAATACTAATAGGAAAGACATCTATCTTAATGACACAATAGAAATAAGTATGTATCAACAGAATTAAATTATATCAAATATCAATTTAGGAAAATGAAATATGATGATTCTTAAGTAAATATTGCAGTATAATAGAAATGATCAGACAGCAATATTGAAAGAAAAAAAAAGCAGCTTGGGTTTTATCATTGATATCATTTATGCTTATATTTTATATATTAGCTATAATCCTTAAATCGGAGAAGGCAATGGCACCCCACTCCAGTACTCTTGCTTGGAAAATCCCATGGGTGGAGGAGCCTGTTAGGCTGCAATCCATGGGGTCGCTAAGAGTCAGACACGACTGAACGACTTCACTTTCACTTTTCACTTTCGTGCATTGGAGAAGGAAATGGCAACCCACTCCAGTGTTCTTGCCTGGAGAATCCCATGGACGGAGGAGCCTGGTGGGCTGCCGTCTATGGGGTCGCACAGAGTCGGACACAACTGAAGTGACTTAGCATAGCATAATCCTTAAATAGAAGATATCTGTATGTCATGGAATCTATAGTCTTGCTATGTGAATACCTAATCCATGGTCAGTGCTTATATAATCAACAAGCACACAAACATAATAAAAATATGTGGTACAAATATACAATGGAAGGTTATTCAGCCATAAAAGTGAACAATTTGAGTCAGTTCTAGTGAGGTGGATGAATCTATAGCCTGTTTTACAGGGTGAAGTAAGTCAGAAAGAGAAAAACAAATATCATGTATTAATGCACATATATGGAATCTAGAAAAATGGTATTGATGACCCTATTTGCAGGACAGGAATAGAGACACAGAGATAGAGAACAGACTTGTGGATGGGAGAAGGAGATGGTAGGACGAATTGAAAGAATAGCATTGACACATACACAATTACTATATGTAAAACAGATAGCTAATAGGAAATTGCTCTATAACACGGGAAATTCAACACGGTGCTCTGTAACAACCTAGAGGGGTGGGATGGGGTGGAGGATGGGAAGGAGTTTCCAGAGGGAGGGGGCACATGTATACTTACGGCTGATTCACGTTGTTGTATGGCAGAAACCGGGTGCTTCCCAGGTGGCTTAGCAGTAAAGAATCTGCCTGCCTGCAGGAGATGCGAGTTTGATCCCTAGCTCTGGGGAAGATCACCTAGAGAAGGAAATGGCAACCCACTCTAGTGTGTGTATATATATATTTGTCTCCATATTCTTGCCTGGAGAATCCCATGGACAGAGGAAATCAGTGGGCTACAGTCCATTGTATTGCGAGGAGTCAGACAGGACTGAAGTGACTTACACACATGCACACATGGCAGAAACCAACACAACATTGTACAGCAATCACCCTCCAATTAAAAATAAATTTTAAAAAAATGACAGAGAGCTGATTCTGGTTCACAGTGGATGGTATTCCTGGGCCTAGCCAATAATGTATGTGCAATTGCTACAGCTCTAAAAAAAAAACTTTGTTAGGGGATGAATCCGGAAAATTCACTTGCATTCAAGAGATTAGTCTATCAATATATTTTTTCTAACTTTGAATAGGTGCAAAATCAGATAAAAACAGTATCAAACTGGCCAAATACCACAAATGCCCAGTACTTAAATTTAAAATTCAGTCTTATGCAACAATTAGAAAATTAACTCCTTCATGGATCCCAGCTCTGAAGACCTTTTGTGACTTATATACTAAGTAGCAGAATGTCTTTTCACTCCCCCAAGCCTAACAAACTGCTAAGCTAACAGTCTATCCACTTAAAGTATGGCCTTCATTGGGACTCCTTGCCTCTCTTTTTCTGGTTGTCTGGCACAAGGGATTGATCCTTTCATAATTATGCTCTAGAGGGTCGAGGCCAGGCAACCTGAAACAGCTATAAACCTGCTACCTACTTTCTGATATTGGTGACCAGTTATAAAGTTAGAATCACAATGATTCAGTTTACATTAAAAAAAAAAAATAAACCTTTCCACCCTGGTTATAACAGAAGCATCACTCTTCACAGGTATCTCAAAATGTATTTTCTCCAGAGGTTTTAGCCAAGCTTTGCTGTAGTGTAGCTATTATGAAGTTTTTATCGTAACTTTTCTCTTATGTCTTCCAAACCTTGTGAGAAATATGTGTATTTGGTAAGAATATTTGGTAAGGTATTTGGTAAGAATCACATTCTGTTTTTGGTGGTATATCTGGAATATGAAACACAACTTAGATGTATAGATGAAAAAAGGCTTTTCACAATTCCCTTCATGTCTAAATTTTGGAATGCACTGTTTTACAGAACTAATAACTGAAATCTAGCTCAATACAAGGGAAATTACTGCCCCTAATACAAGAGACTTTCCTTTATTTTTTCCAACTCCTGATTGTAGAAAGGATAATTAAATATTTAACAAAGAATCAAAAAGAGGTGAACTATATATATTCATATTTTATCTCCAGTAGCAGATAAAATCACTGTGTTTTATTTGGGCTGGATGCCATGGGATAAGAGTGCAAGTGATGGCTATTGGTTATTAATCAATGGACAACTAATTAAGGAAATAAGTGGAATGTCAGAATACAGTTAAGGGAAAGGTGCCTTTACTGGCAGCAAAGAAATCCAATTATTTACTTATTTCCAAATGTGAATGCAAATTAAGCCTGAAGTGTCATGCTTTAATATCATATGCTTATTCTTAAATTACAATTTGACTACTATGTTTAATTTGTATTGTTTGTATTTTTTTTTAACTTCTATTCTTTTACTCTCTAGCAATTTCATATGAAGATGAAATTTTTAAATAGCTTTTTCCTGGGAATCTCAGAGAAATTTCAGTAAGCACTGAATGAACAAAAATGGCATGACAGAACAGAAATAGTTCTTTGACTGTCAGCAGATATTTAAATAACACGAATACCATCTAGTTATAATGGATTCCTTTAGAATTGACGATATGATACTTAGAGAACAAAGGGAATCAGGCCAGAGTCACTTACTGTAAAGCACTGTAGAGTATAATAGTTGACATGAAAATGACTCTTCAGAACTTTCAGCATAATAAACCCCTGGGTGAAAGCTCTCAGAGTGACTTCCAGAAATACAGAGCCAACTGCTTTTCCATAAAACAACTGCATTTATGAGCACAAGGGAAGACTAAAGTACCAAATGTAAAATTCCCACTGTGACTGGCCTTAATATTAAAAGCTAGAGAAATGGATAAAAGAGACAGTAAAGTGACAGTCATATTTAAATTCTCAGTATTTTTGTTTAAATCAGCCTTGCAATATCTGTCTTTTTAAAATTACTTATTCAATGATTCAGTCTTCTCTATGTATTTAATCACTCACTTAATAAACAGTAAATGTTCATTGAGCACATTTGGCTGCTATCCTCTGTTCAAGTTATAGGCATTGCAAAGATAAATATGATATTCCTGCTACCAGAGGTCTTTATTCAGGTGGGAGACATGATTATTTAAGTCAATAAACCAAATGTGATACAATGGCAGATATGAAAGACAAGTGATCTGTGAAATCACAGCAGGATCAACTTAGTATATCTAGAATGACTAAGGAAGATGCCAGAGGAAGGAGCATTTAATCTGAATCTTGAAGAAAAGGATAATAGAGTTTATTGCATGGAACTAGTAAATCATACACAGGCTGTAGTTCATTACCTGATTTCCTGATTTTCAAACAGCATACATTGTTGTATGTATGCTGTGTGCACATTTTACTGATACTACTGAATGTGTCAAATATATAAAAGCTGTTTAGTCTTAACTAATCTATCCACTAAAGCCAATGTGTTTGTTTAGTCAGCATCTCTAATTGTCATGAATTTAACCAGAAATTACCCATTTATAGAGAAGAATTTGATATTAAGTATTAGACCATCAGTTTATCCACAAAGGAGCTATTTAATTGATCTTTCAAATTAATGTTAATATTCACTGATAGGCTAAAAAATAACTTCAAAGCATGTTCATACCCTGATCCCTGGACCTGTGATTATATTATCTTATAAAACAAAAAATGAAGATCATTGCATCCAGTCCCATCGCTTCATGGCAAATAGATGGGAAAACAATGAAAACAGTGAGAGACTACTTTTGAGGGGGCTCAAAAATCACTTCAGATGGTGATTGCAGCCATGAAATTAAAAGATGCTAGCTCCTTGGAAGAAAAGCTATGACCAACCTAGACAGCATAGTAAAAAGCACAGATGTTCCTTAGCCGACAAAGGTCCATCTAGTCAAAGTTATGGTTCTGCTAGTAGTCATGTATGGATGTGAGAGTGGACTGTAAAGACAGCTGAGCACTGAAGAATTGATACTTCTGAACCGTGGAGTTGGAGAAGACTCTTGAGAGTCCCTTGGACTACAAGGAGATCCAACCAGTCCATCCTAAAGGAGATCAGCCCTGGGTGTTCATTGAAAGGACTGATATTGAAGCTGAAACTCCAATACTTTGGCCACCTGATGCAAAGAACTGACTCCTTGGAAAAGACCTTGATGCTGGGAAAGAAAGACCTTGATGCTGGGAAAGATTGAAGGCAGGAGGAGAAGGGGACGACAGAGGATGGAACAGTTGGATGTCATCACCAACTTTATGAACATGAGTTTGAGCAAGCTTTGGGATTTGGTGATGGAAAACAAAGCCTGGTGTGTTACAGTCCATGGGGTTACAAAGAGTGAGACACGACTGAGCAACTGAACTAAACTGATAAAACAAAAGAGGCCTTATGTGTGCCTTGCAGATGGAATTAAGGATTTTTAGAGAAAGGAAAATTATCCTACATTATTGGTATGAGTCTAAAGTGAGAGAATGGATCAGAGTGAGAGAATGTTACATCACAGTGAAAGCAAAGAGAAAAGCAATGTGTTAACCAGAGCAGAGGAAAAGAGAACGGACAAAAGAAGCTCGGGCAAGAGTTACATGGGGCTACACATCAAGGAATTTGGATAGTTTTATTTTAGAAGCCTGAAAAGCGAAGACACATGTCTTAAAGCTACCAGAAGAAACATAGTTCTGAGGAAAAATTTTTAGCTCAATGAAACCTATTTTTGGCTTCTGACATCCAAAGCTCTACAATAAGAAATTTGTATTGTTTTAAGCCACAAAATGTGTGGGATTTTTTATAGCATCAATAAGAATTTAGTACAGAATATAAAATATTTTCTTTGCTAAAATATAATTTATAATTTTGTTCTCAGCGTGTATTATAAAGTATGATTATAAAGCTAAAAACTGGATCCTCTAGATAATTCCACAAACAAAGCAAAGAAATATTGTTATTTTAGAAATTTGATTAGCTTTTTCATTTTCCAGTGGGCATTCTATGTTAACTGTACTTTCTTGAAAATACTTTATAGAAAACTTTTGTAAAAGTGTCAAATCTGCTTAATATGAATAGAATGCTAGATTTATAATTAAAAAAATAGATATACAATAAGCACCAAAGGTTTACTGTATAGCACAGGTAACTATAGTCAATAACTTGAAATAACCTATAATGGAACATAATCTGAAAAATAATATATGTGTATATGTATAACTGAATTACCTTGTAGTGCACCTAAAACATTTTCTCAATATGCTTCAGTAAAATATATATATTAAGAAAAAACAAACATACACACAAAAACTAATGTCAAATCTTCCAGAAAATGAATGCCTATATTTAGTTCTACTTATTCTGTACAAGTCACCATCCTCATTATAGTTATATCTACCTCACTGTAAGGATTTAAATGATTTTGTGTTATTTTAGAATTTGGAATCATTCTGATATAAAGGAAATACATATTCAACATAGAAAATAGGCAAAAAAAATCAATGGCATTATTAAGGTTTCACATTAAAAATTACTCCATATTTTTTACAACATAGTAATATAAATGTTGAATAATTCAAACATATTTTGAACCTTGAAATCATCACTAAGTGATTCTTAAGTATATTTTATCACATTTAAAAATGAAACTCAATAAATGCATGCATGTGTGCATGCATGCTAAATTGCTTTTGTGTCTCACTCCTTACGACCCTATGGGCTGGGGTCCACTAGGCTCCTCTGTCCATGGGATTCTCCAGGCAAGAATACTGGAGTGGGTTGCCATCCCTTTCTCCAAAGGATCTTCCTCATCCAAGGATCAAATCCAAGTCTCTTTATGTCTCTGCATTAGCAGGCAAGTTCCTTAACATTAGCACTAAATAATCTACAAAGTATATGTCATAATTTATTTGGTCAACTCATCATAGATTAACACTTATAATTTATTTTTACTGTACATAATAATATTTATATATCAGTGATAGCTATCTTGAAAACTTCTGAAAGTAGAATTACAGAGTTGAATTGTACACTGAATTATGAATTTTGGGATAGACCTAGTAAATGTTTCTCAGAAAGCTTTAAAATTAAGTATATTCTCAAGAATGCATTAAAATGTTCATTCAATTACAACTTGTGCAACATTTAGCAAAAGAAATTATAATTTTTTTTACAAACTCATAGAGAAAATGCTATCAAGTTGTTTTAATCTGCATTCATAGAATTAATGATATGGAAAATTTTAAAATTTCATTTGCTCTTTTATAATTTCTTCCTTCCCATTCCAGAAAATGAATGCCTAAATTTAGTTCTACTTATTTATATTCTATTTTTATTGAAAAATTAGTCCATCTGGTATTTAATTTTTAAATAATTTGGATAGGTGTCTAAATTATTTTGAACAAAAATATTAAGCAATTTTTTCAGCATACCACTGGGGTTCTGCATCTTGTTTCTTGATTTTATTTTCTCCATTCCTCACTGATATCACACTGGTTTACGAATTCCAATTTTTTTTAATCAATTACAATACAATATCTCTGTGTAAATGCTCTGATCCAAGTATTAATTTCATAATTTTAAATGATTGCTCAAACATTTGTGAAAAAATAAATGCGCTGAAAGAGGGCATTAAAACTCAGAAATACTGTTTATTATGTGAAAGTGAAAGTGTTACTCGCTCACTCCTGTCTGACTCTTTGCAACCCCATGGACTGTACCTGCCAGGCTCTTCTGTCCATGGAAATCTGTAGGCAAGAATACTGGAGTAGGTTTCTATTTCCTACTCCAAGGGATCTTCCTAACCCAGGGATAAAGCCCAGGTCTTTTGCACTGCAGGCAGATTCTTTACCATCTGAGCCTCCAGAGAAGCTGAGTAAAGAATATGTTGAAACCAAAATTAGTCTCTCTCTGCCTATAAGGTAAGCTTCCCTCAGGTGACAGGCATGCTTGCCACAATAACCCAGGAACTGTGTGTTCCCAGCATATTAAACTCATTTGGTGAGCAATTTCTCTTATAACTCTACTAAAAGTTTCCTGGTGACTGTAATTGGCTAGGTTTAAATCACATAATCCACCTCCACCCCTCTGTCACTGTGTATGGACTTTTAAAGCCTGTGTTTCCTGAGTGTAGGAGAAATCATCATTTGTACTTCATCAAGGACACAGAATTTCAGGTAGTGGTCAATTTTCACTGTTTAGGTTAGAGAAAAATAATATTATTTATATATTTTTTATTTTTATGTCCTATATCTAAGATGTTACCCATTGTGAGGCATATCCTGCATAGTGTATATATTATTCTGCAACTTTTCCACTCTAGCAAACTAGTGTAATTTATACATGTTTATATCAATAACTCTATTATCTATTTCACACCTGTATGATTATACCTCAGAATATTCATTGATTCAGCATCTCAGGATATTTTGAATGTCTTTAATATTTTGTCATTAGAAGCAGTGCTTCACTAGATTTTCATGTTGTGACTCTGACATTTCTCTAGGGTATGGAGCTAAGGGCCATACTGTTCAAAGTATATGCAGAGCTTCAATTTTACTAGACACATAAAAGTTTCACTGTTAATTACTTTTTTCATTTACATTTACATCTCCAATCTATTGGAGCTCCCATTGTTCCAGCGTCATGCAAGGTTGGTTCCTATATGCAGTAGGCCTTGGGAGAAATTCATCAATGTCATAGCAAGGTGAATTTAGTTTGGATGAAAAAAAAAAAAAAATATATATATATATATATATATATGTGTGTGTATATATATACGTGTGAAACCACAGTTAGCAAGAAAATAGAAGGATTAGACTTCTATTCATTCTCCCCATAGAAATATCCCCAGGTTAAGGTTAAGACTGGTTATGTAATACATGAGTTCAAGTGCAGGCACCTCATGCATTATTCCATTCCATTTAGTCCACTGGATGTGTGAGCAGTGAAGGGCACAGTCACAAAGATTATATGGGTGACAGAAAGTCTAGATTCAGTAAATGTTGTCTTAGGATATCAGTTTCCAATCACCTGGGGATGTTGGGGTCAGTAGACTCTGAATGAAAACACATGATAGTGTGCAGACAAGAAGAGAATAATTTCTGTAGAAAGATCAAGTGTTATTATCATATACTTACTAAAGAAGATAAAGAGATTGAAAGTCTTTTATAATATTTGTGAGTTTTCTATTTATAACACAGCTTATACTTCCTGAGTGAAAATTGTGTTTTAAAATTTTTAATGAAAAAAAAAATTTTGTGTATACTCTGTTATGAAAGAACTTCTATAGGAATTTTCAGTTATGCCATAGGATAACTTCTTGTATTCCCCAAACACTAGTTTAATATTCACTAAGTGCCATTCTTTTTTTTTGGGGGTGGGGGTGGGGTGTTAGTTCTAAAAGGTCTTGTAGGTCTTCATAGAACCGTTCAACTTCAGCTTCTTCAGCATTACTGGTTGGAGCATAGACTTGGATTACTGTGATATTGAATGGTTTGCCTTGGAAACGAACAGAGATCATTCTGTCATTTTTGAGACTGCATCCAAGTACCGCATTTCGGACTCTTTTGTTGACCATGATGGCCACTCCATTTCTTCTGAGGGATTCATGCCCACAGTAGTCGATATAATGGTCATCTGAGTTAAATTCACCCATTCCAGTCCATTTCAGTTTGCTGATTCCTAGAATGTCCACATTCACTCTTGCCATCTCTTGTTTGACCACTTCCAATTTGCCTTGATTCATGGACCTGACATTCCAGGTTCCTATGCAATATTGCTCTTTACAGCATTGGACCTTGCTTCTATCACCAGTCACATCCACAGCTGGGTATTCTTTTTGCTTTGGCTCCATCCCTTCATTCTTTCTGGAGTTATTTCTCCACTGATCTCCACTAGCATATTGGGCCCCTACAGACCTGGGGAGTTCCTCTTTCAGTATCCTATCATTTTGCCTTTTCATACTGTTCATGGGGTTCTCAAGGCAAGAATACTGAAGTGGTTTGCCATTCCCTTCTCCAGTGGACCACAATCTGTCAGATCTCTCCACCATGACCCGCCCATCTAGGGTTGCTCCATGGGCATGGCTTGGTTTCATTGAGTTAGACAAGGCTGTGGTCCTAGTGTGATTAGATTGACTAGTTTTCTGTGAGTATGGTTTCAGTGTGTCTGCCCTCTGATGCCCTCTTGCAACACCTACAATCTTGTTTGGGTTTCTCTTACCTTGGGTGTGGTGTATCTCTTCACGGCTGCTCCAGCAAAGCGCAGCTGCAGCTCCTTACCTTGGACGAGGGGTATCTCCTCACCACCACCCTTCCTGACCTTCATCGTGCTATAGCTCCTCTAGGCTGTCCTGAACCCGTGCAGCCACTGCACCTTGGACATGGGGTTGGTCCTCCCGGCCGCCACCCCTGGCCTTGGGCGTGGGGTTGGTTCTCCCGGCCGCCGCCCCTAACCTTGACGTGGGGTAGCTCCTCCTGGCCACCACCCCTGACCTCAGATTTGGGTAGCTCTTTTTGGCCGTTCCTGCACCATCGCAGCCTGGAACTCTTGGCCGCTGCTCCTGACCTTGAACGTGGGGTAACTCCTCTTGGCTGCCGCCCTTCAGGCATGGGGTCCTCCCAGCTTCTGCCCCTGATCTCGGACGTGGGGTAGCTCCTCTCGGCCACGCTTAGTGCGCTGGTTGTAGCTGCCGCTGCAGCGCTTAGATGTCCTTTTCATTATAGGGGACTGGAATGCAAAACTAGGAAGTCAAGAAACACCTGGAGTAACAGGCAAATTTGGCCTTGGAATATGGAATGAAGCAGGGAAAAGACTAATAGATTTTTGCCAAGAAAATGCACTGGTCATAGCAAACACCCTTTTCCAACAACACAAGACAAGACTGTACACGTGGGCATCACCAGATGGTCAACACAGAAATCAGATTGATTATATTCTTTGCAGCCAAAGATGGAGAAGCTCTATACAGTCAACAAAAACAAGACCAGGAGCTGACTGTGGCTCAGATCATGAACTCCTTAATACCAAATTCAGAGATAAATTGAAGAAAGTAGGGAAAACCACTAGACCATTCAGGTATGACCTAAATCAAATCCCTTATGATTATACAGTAGAAGTGAAAAATAGATTTAAGGGCCTAGATCTGATAGAGTGCCTGATGAACTATGGAATGAGGTTCGTGACATTGTACAGGAGACAGGGATCAAGACCATCCCCATGGAAAAGAAATGCAAAAAAGCAAAATGGCTTCAAGAAAATTTCTTGAAGAGATCTCTAGTCTTTCCCATTCTGTTGTTTGCCTCTATTTCTTTGCATTTATCACTGGGGAAGGCTTTCTTATCTCTTCTTGCTATTCTTTGGAACTCTGCATTCAGATGTTTATATCTTTCCTTTTCTCCTTTGCTTTTCACTGCTTTTCTTTTCACAGCTATTTGTAAGGCCTCCTCAGGCAGCCATTTTGGTTTTTTGCATTTCTTTTCCATGGGGACGGTCTTGATCCCTGTCTCCTGTACAATGTCACGAACCTAATTCCATAGTTCATCAGGCACTCTATCAGATCTAGGCCCTTAAATCTATTTCTCACTTCTACTGTATAATCATAAGGGATTTGATTTAGGTCATACCTGAATGGTCTAGTGGTTTTCCCTACTTTCTTCAATTTATCTCTGAATTTGGTATTAAGGAGTTCAATATGCTTACTCCTTAGAAGGAAAGTTATGACCAAACTAGACAGCATATTGAAAAGCAGAGACATTACTTTGCCAACAAAGGTCTGTCTAGTCAAGGTTATGGTTTTTCCAGCGGTCATGTATGGATGTGAGAGTTGGACTATAAAGAAAGCTGAGTGCAGAAGAATTGATGCTTTTGAACTGTGGTGTTAGAGAAGACTCTTGAGAGCCCCTTGGACTGCAAGGACATCCAACCAGTCCATCCATAAAGGAAATCAGTCCTGAATATTCATTGGAAGGACTGATGCTGAAGCTGAAGCTCCATTACTTTGGACACCTGATGTGAAGAGCTGACTCATTAGAAAAGACCCTGATGCTGGGAAAGATTGAGGGAAGGAGGAGAAGGGGACGATAGAGGATGAGATGGCTGGATGGCATCACCGACTCGATGGACATGGGTTTGGGTGGACTCCGGGAGTTGGTGATGGACAGGGAGGCCTGGCATGCTGCGATTCATGGGGTCGCAGGGTCAGACACAACTGAGCGACTGAACTGAACTGAAAAAGCTTTAAAATAGTAATAGTTAAAGCAAGCATTTTATAGACTGCTTATAATCTGGTTCTTTCCTAAGTGTTTTATATGAAGGAATTCATTTAATCCTCTCAACCACCCTATAGATATTTCTACATTATATTCATTTTATAGATGAGAAACTGAGGAACAGATGGAATTTTAACCTAAATAAGTCACATAGCCTGTAGCTAGGCTGAGATTTGAAACCAAATGAATAGGCTTCAAAAGTCACTTTTACAGACTAAACTTTATTGCTTTGCTGAAGTGAATATTCAATTCTCTCAAAATCTTTTACTTTTTTTAACAGTCTGATTATGTAAACACCTGTGATGATGTGCTTTAACTATTATAAACTTGAAAATACTTAAAAATGACACTTATCCAGTACTTATTACATTTAGGGGTAGATATGTATTACTAAATAACAGAAAAAATGTCCATATATAACCTGTGGTTTAAGAAGGGTATATGATTGGAAAATAAATTCATGAACAAAGGTGAAAAAAAAAAAGAAAATTATAGATACAAAGGGAATATTGCATGCAAAGATGGGCTTGATAAAGGACAGAAATGGTATGGACCTAACAGAAGCAGAAGATATTAAGAAGAGATGCAAGAATACACAGAAGAACTATACAAAAAAGATCTTCATGACTCAGATAATCATGATGCTGTGATCACTGACCTAGAGCCAGACATCCTGGAATGTGAAGTCAAGTGGGCCTTAGAAAGCATCACTATGAACAAAGCTAGTGGAGGTGATGGAATTCCCGTTGAGCTATTCCAAATCCTGAAAGATGTTGCTGTGAAAGTGTTGCACTCAATATGCCAGCAAATTTAGAAAACTCAGCAGTGGCCACAGGACTGGAAAAGGTCAGTTTTCATTCCAATCCCAAAGAAAGGCAATGCCAAAGAATGCTCAAACTACAGCATAATTGCACTCATCTCACATGCTAGTAAAGTAATGCTCAAAATTCTCCAGACCAGGCTTCAGCAATATGTGAACCGTGAACTTCCAGATGTTCAAGCTGGTTTTAGAAAAGGCAGAGGAATCAGAGATCAAATTGCCAACATCTGCTGGATCATGGAAAAAGCAAGAGAGTTCCAGAAAAACATCTATTTCTGCTTTACTGACTATGCCAAAGCCTTTGACTGTGTGGATCACAATCAACTGTGGAAAATTCTGAAAGAGATGGGAATACCAGGCACCTGACCTGCCTCTTGAGAAACCTGTATGCAGGTCAGGAAGCACCAGTTAGAACTGGACATGGAACAACAGACTGGTTCCCAATAGGAAAAGGAGTTCATCAAGGCTGTATATTATCACCCTGCTTATTTAACTTATATGCAGAGTACATCATGAGAAACTCTGGACTGGAAGAAACACAAGCTGGAATCAGGATTGCCGGGAGAAATATCAATAACCTCAGATATGCAGATGACACCACCCTTATGCAGATAGTGAAGAGGAACTAAAAAGCCTCTTGATGAAAGTGAAAGTGGAGAGTGAAGAAGTTGGCTTAAAGCTCAACATTCAGAAAATGAAGATCATGGCATCTGGTCCCATCACTTCATGGGAATAGATGTGGAAACTGTGGAAACAGTGTAAGACTTTATTTGGGTGGGGGGGGGGGCTCCAAAATCACTGCAGATGGTGATTGCAGCCATGAAATTAAAAGATTCGTACTCCTTGGAAGGAAAGTTATAACCAACCTAGATAGCATATTGAAAAGCAGAGACATTACTTTGTCAACAAAAGTCCATCTAGTCAAGGCTATGGTTTTTCCAGAAGTCATGTATGGATGTGAGAGTTGGCTGTGAAGAAAGCTAGTGCTGAAGAATTGATGCTCTTGAACTGTGGTGTTGGAGAAGACTCTTGAGAGTCCCTTGGACTGCAAGGAGATCCAACCAGTCCATTCTAAAGGAGATTAGTCCTGGGTGTTCTTTGGAAGGAATGATGCTAAAGCTGAAACTCCAGTACTTTGGCCACCTCATGCGATGAGTTGACTCATTGGAAAATACTCTGATGCTGGGAGGGATTGGGGGCAGGAGGAGAAGGGGACGACAGAGGACGAGATGGCTGGATGGCATCACCGACTCGATGGACATGAGTTTGAATGAGCTCCGGGAGATGGTGATGGATAGGAATGCCTGGCGTGCTGCAATTCATGGGGTCGCAAAGAGTTGGACAACTGAGCGACTGAACTGAACTGATTATTCTGCTGCTGCTGCTGCTAAATTGCTTCAGTTGTGTCCGACTCTGTGCGACCCCGTAGATGGCAGCCCACCAGGCTCCCCCATCCTTGGGATTCTCCAGGCAAGAACATTGGAATGGGTTGCCATTTCCTTCTCCAATGCATGAAAGTGAAAAGTGAAGATGAAGCTGCTCAGTCGTGTCCAACTCGTCCCAACCCCATGGGTGCAGCCTACCAGGCTCCTCCATCCATGGGGTTTTACAGGCAAGACTACTGGAGTGGGGTGCCACTGCCTTCTCCGAGAGACATTATAGACAATCATTTTTATTTATTAATAAATATATTCAAACAAAAATTTAAAAGAGCAGATCGGTGTTGACCATTATGTTAAGTAGCTAAGCTCTTGAATTTGAAGTTTTGATATTATGGCTAAAAAATAATGTATTTTGAAGAGAGAAAGACTATTATATATGATGTTATTTTTGTACTATGCATCACAGACTTCATATTCCTCTATGGTCATTCAGAAGTTTTCTAAAATGTCTAGTCAACTTCTTTGAGCAAAGTCCATTTTCTATCTCAAAATGAAGTGAATCCTAGTAGTATCATATGAATACTTGCTAGAGTAAAAATAGAAATGGTAAAGAATGTGCCTGCAATATGGGAGACCTGGGTTTGATACCTGGGTTGGGAAGATCCCTTGGAGAAGGGAAGAACTACCCACTTCAGTATTCTGGCATGGAGGATTCAATGAACTAGTCCATGCAGTCACAAAGAGTCAGACACAACTGAGCAACTTTCACTTTCACTTTTCACTTTCACAGTGGATTGTTAATAAATAACCAATTAGGACTTATTAAAAATTAATTAAGCATTTTCTTTGAGATTCATGACTATAAATTTAGTAACTAACAAATCCATTTAGATGAGAAAGTCAATTTAAGGAAAAACAATCCTCAGAGCAACAATTGTCATCTACATTTGGACAGCCTCAAAGATGGTTGTAACTTTCTTTCTTTTACTGGGAAAATAGAAACTCAAATTTCTTTCACCCTAGTTCTTTATCTGCATGCCTGTATGCCAGCATTTTCAAGAAAAATGTTGGCAAATTATGTAAAAGAGCAGTGCTTGCCCAAACATTACTGCCCAAGTTATTGCTATAAAATTTTTTTCTGCCCTAAAATGGAATACCTGTTGGCTTTTCCTCTATCCACCATTAACCCACTCACTGGGGATGGAGGATTCTTAATTCATTTGGAAAATTATAACTCAGTGCTACCTTTGGTAATTAATGGCTGTGAGCTAAGTTGTGCCTGTGTTGCAATACTGTATTCCCTCATCCTATTTCCTCTAGTACTTTTTATTTTATTTTATTTTTTTAAATTTTATTTTATTTTTAAACCTGAAACACTGTATTAGTTTTGCCAAACATCAAAACGAATCTGCCACAGGTATACATGTGCTCCCCATCCTGAACCCTCCTCCCTCCTCCCTCCCCACACCATCCCTCTGGGTCGTCCCAGTGCACCAGCCCCAAGCATCCAGTATCGTGCATTGAACCTGGACTGGCAACTCGTTTCATACATGATATTACACATGTTTCAATGCCATTCTCCCAAATCTTCCCACCCTCTCCCTCATCACCCTAATACCAAAACCTGACAAAGATCCCACAAAAAAAGAAAACTACAGGCCAATATCACTGATGAACATAGATGCAAAAATCCTTAACAAAATACAACCTCTAGTACTTTTTAAATGCTACAGACATTGTAGCCTATAGATTTATTCCACATAGATATACAAAGCTTGTCCATATCAAAGACACTATAAAGAGTTCGGAGGCAGTCAGCAGATGTTTAGAAAGAAATAAAAATATGATAGCCCTTATAAACAGTAAACTTGAGATTTTTGCTTTTCCTTATAAATGTTTATTCTTTGAAAACAGTGGGTCTTTAAAACCAAGTTCTTGAATTTTAGATTTTGGTTGATATCATAGATTATATATTGTATCATATCATAAATCACAAAATATATACTCTGTTTGAAATAATGGTTGTGCTCAGCTTTTTTAAATGAAAACATCTAAATTGACTTTGAGGTGCAGTTACTAATTATTTAATGATGTTGAAATATAATCATAACAAGGAAGAACAATAGTTCAATTGTATACCAAATGTATAACAGCTTATCATCATATCTGTGCCAATAATTATTAAATACACAAAATAAGAAAATCAGTAATGATTTATTTAAAAAAAAATCTTGTATAATTGATTTAGACATTAGTTGGACAACACAGTCCAATTTTTTTTTAATGTGACCCCAAAAAACAAAATTACTGATTAAAATCACATTATATAGTTTATATAGTATATCATAATATTACCAAGTTATCAAATGCTAGTATATTACATTTGGATATGTTGATACAGGAATTAATATGTCTAACATTTTAGAAGTGAGACATTTGATTTCCTGTCTTCAAATTAAACATCTATGTCTATTAAATTACACATATCAAGCAATCCTTCCTTATCAATTAAACCTTTTATATAGTGAGTCAAAATAAATTTGCAAATCAATGATTGTTTGCAATAATACAATTGATAAATAAATCCTCAAATCAAAGAAAGAAAACCCAGAACCCATTAGAAAATTTGTACTCAGAGAAGATATTTAAATAGCCAAGTTAATACAACCTTACTAATAATTAGAAATGCACAAGTCAAATCCACAATGTGTTTCATTACATACTCAATAGAATGGCTAAAGTAAAACTGAAGATCTCAAGTACAGGTGAAAATGTGGAGCAACTGTAAGTCATATAATCCATTGGTAGAAGCAAAAAATGGTTGAGAATCTATCAAGTTATCTGCTAAAAAGTTTTGTCATCAGTGTGTAGTGATAACCACAGTATATGTACATATTTTTTAATTCTAGTGCTTATGTTATTTTTCTTTAGGAAGCAAAATGGAACAGTAGAGTAATAAACCTAATCTGGATTAATTTGATATTGTATACTAGTATGTAAATCTCATGTACAAGAAAGATATAAAATAGACTACATGAAGGTCTGTCTTAAAAGCAAATGTGATTTAATGTATTAATCTCATTTATAACATACATTTTAATACATATTATTGAGGAGTTAGTTGCAGTGTATTTTATACTGTTTCAGAATTAAAGAGGTTTTTATCATTAAACATAAACACATAATCTGACAAATCCAGTTAACACAAACTGTAAAACCTTCTAAGATATAATTGCTAGACTACTCTCTCAATTGTATTAAACAATATCTTTCAGTGGGAATTTTTAAAAATTATTTTTATCTTAGATTAGATAACAGTGTGCAATGTATACATAATGTCCCAGACAGAACTTTACAAACTGTGATTTGGACCCTTTCTCCATCCCTCCTAAACACATATTCTTACACAGCAAATGCTTTGGCTTTAAATCATTCATGGTGCAATTAAATCATTATTACCTATTGTATTTCTTTAAGATCACACAGAAGTTGTCATTTCTACATTTTTGAAGATAAAATCTTAAGGACAATCAGAAAGGAATCTCATATTTCTTGTAAATTTAAGTTTCCTTGAATTCATATAATTCCAAGGCGTTTTGGTTTGTGTTTTTGTATAAGTTTAGGGGGTTACCTAATATCTAAAAATGGAACACTGAATATGCTTCTGCCCCAACATTTCCATTTGAATATTGGAAAATTATACCAGTCATAACAGCGAGTTTATTTGTTGACTTTACAGATAATGATAGTGATCTCTTATAGGTTATTACAAAATACTGAGTATAGCCTCTGTGCTCTGTAGTAGGTCCTTGTTGAATATCTATCTTATATATAGTAATGCATATAGTAATGTCAAACACCTAATTTATCCCTCCCCTGCTTCCCTTTTGGTAACCATACATTTGTTTTGTATGTCTGTTTATGTTTGTTTTGTATATAAGTTCATTTGTATCTATTAATATTTTTGATTTACATCTTATATATAAGCAATATAATATGATATTTGTCTTTTTCTGTCTAGCTAGCTTTGCTTAATATGGTAATCTCTAGGTCCATCTATGTTGCTGCCATTGACATTATTTCATTATTTTTTATGGATGAGTAATATTCCATTGTGTGTGTGTATTGTGTTAATGAATGGTTAATAAAATAAGAACACATAATTCTTAAACACTGTTGTTGTTAATATTTTGTTCCTTGGAGCCACTAGGAAATAATTTTTACTATGCAACATCCGAGAGGAAGAATTTGACAAATTAACTTTTTTGCTGCTGATATGTCACTATACTCTGAAGCCACGTCCCTCCTCTATATTGATAGCAATGCAGCTTACAAACTTTCAGACCATCTAAACAGTCTTCATTTGTTTTGAGGAAACATGGCAAGATATGAAAGGGACCTGGATGGAATCCGAATGGGCTAGTGACCATTGGTGTTTGTCAGGAAAGTGAATATACTGGGTTTGGACTTGGTACAGTATCAGTTTACACACTGCGTATTACATGATAGTAATGCATATGTTTCCTTTAATAATTGTGTTGCTCAGTGTGTCTGTTATACACAGGACATTCTTGCTCAGGTATAAAGACAATGCAACAGTTATTCTCTCTCCTATGTAATAAATGGCCTGCATTCCTCTTTAACTGATATTGCTGCTGCTTTTCCACTGTCTCTAATAGGATGATCTGGGAAATCATTTGCATTTATAATGATTTGTGAAATCTTAGTGATAATCTCTGTATTTCCTGCCCTTACATTTTTTTCTCTCCACAAACAACTCATGGTCAATATATATTCTTCTATATTCTCATTAATGTTGCATATTTTATTCCTATAATTGTATATAATTAATTAATGTGGATTCTCTTTTGGGTTATTAGAATCACAGAATGGCTATAGAGAAAAAATGGCCAACCATTTCTAATCAAGTAGACTCGGTATCTCTCATATTAGCTGTCTGTAAAAATAGATTCCTCTGCCAGCACAGTGACTACCTTGGCAAAGCACCTATTTTTTCCTGACAACTTGCTTGTTCTGTGATGGTACTCTCTTCATTTGCATTTAAAGGGGTTATCTTAATACCTACTCCATATTCCAAGTTTGCATTCTATAACACTTTATTTTGGGTAATCAGTTCAGTTCAGTTCAGTCACTCAGTCATGTCCAACTCTTTGCGACCCCATGAACTGCAGCACGCCAGGCCTCCCTGTCCATCACCAACTCCCAGAGTCCACCCAAACCCATGTCCATCGAGTCAGTGATGCCATCCAACCATCTCATCCTCTGTCGTCCCCTTCTCCTCTTGCCTTCAGTCTTTCCCAGCATCAGGGTCTTTTCCAATGAGTCAGCTCTTCTCATCAGGTGGCCAAAGTATTGGAGTTTCAGCTTCAACATCAGTCCTTCCAATGAACACCCAGGACTGATCTCCTTTAGGATGGACTGGTTGGATCTCCTTGCAGTCCAAGGGACTCTCAAGAGTCTTCTCCAGCACCACAGTTTAAAAGCATCAATCCTGCGCTCAGCTTTCTTCACAGTCCAACTCTCACATCCATACATGACCACTGGAAAAACCATAGCCTTGACTAGACAGACCTTTGTTGGCAAAGTAATGTCTCTGCTTCTTAATATGCTGTCTAGGTTGGTCATCCCATGTATTAATGAAGGACCTCTTTTACCTATTCAGTTCCTGAACTAGCAGAGTCCTATTTTATTATGATAATCAGATTTTCATTCCTCTCAAAATTAAACATATGACCAATTCCTTTTGTATAATTTTGAAGATCTGCTATCTGAAAATATTTGGTTGCAGCAATGCAATTCTAAGAAATGGAAATTGTTTTAAACTACTCTAAGTTCTGCATATGCTGAATACCTTCATTTTGGTGTTACAGAATCATTCCAAATGGATAGAACAGTGGACTCTAAGATCAATCTCCAAGAATGGTTCTCAGAAAAAAGCTAGTGAATTGGCCCTCAATGGTTCTCAGAAAAAAGCTTTTGAATTGGGGCAACCAGAGAGTTGCTGCTTTTTTCACAAAGAGGTAGGTGGAAAATAGGTTATATTTGAAGTTCTTGATTCAAGAACAAACTACAAGTGCTGCCATCCGGGAATCAGGGAATTGTTGTTGCTATGGCTGCAGATACCTTTCAGTAGTCACAAAGCTAAGGTCTAGTTACCAGAATGCTGATGCAGAAAATCAGTGTCCACAATCTCACTTTTCAGAACCAAACAAAAGCAACAGCAAGATGACATCTTCATTTCCACCCTCCAAATTTTGAACAATTGCAATGAATTTCAGACTAATTTTCACAAATTAATTTTCACTTAAAAACATGGTTGCAAAAAAAAAAAAAAAGCACCTGCAAATATTATATTAGCTATTTAGGTTCTGATATAGAGAAGGCACACTAGAAAAAGATTAAAGCAGCAGATGCTGATGAGCAGTTTACCATTTCCACTCCCACATCAGTTAAATTAAAAAGAGCAACTAAATGTGAGACAAGGACAATGGGGAAGAAAAGCCTTTCTGTTTTCTATATTTCAGAACATCAGGTCAAAGAGTAAATACAGTTATATACTGTAGCAGTGGTAGTTGGAAGTGTGCAACAGTAATAGATATATTCATACACAATGCCACAGAATAAGATGCAATAGGTCAAACCAAGAAAAGATATCTTATTAGCCATCTCAGCACCAATGAGATAATGAAGCAATTCCTTACGATTCTGATGCAAAATGATTTTGAAGCTATAGCATTCAGCATCTATTTCTGCCTGTTTATATACTGAAGAGTTTAGCAAATTAATTTATATTACCTGAAAATGCTTATGAAATTGGATTCAATTAGACAGTGTCTTGGTTGAACTAAAAAGAAACAGAAATCCTTATATACTAACAAGCAGTCGTCAGTCTTGTGGGTGTCAAAAAACAATTATGAATGGGGGGGAGTTCAGAAGTAGTGTCTGTTTACCAATTATGCATGTGGACATGGCAGTGACACCAGGTCCTCAGGCTTGGCTTCCACTGATTCAGGGGTCCCAGCATGATCACATTTATTCAGTGGAGTGTTCTGAGTGTAGTGTGAGTTACAGGATCCTAACAGGTTACTTCTCTGTAATGCATGAAGATACTCTCAGAAGCAGTCCAAGAACCTGACCTCTCATGGTTTCAGTAAGTTTTTAGGAATTAAACTCTCTTTATTAACTCTTTTTCAAATTAAAATAACATCAGTTTCCTCAGAGCGAAACTGGAAGCAGCAGCCTCAGTGATGTTCCTTGAATAGATTTATTTACTTATTTTAAATGTGTGTCATATATTTGTTTGGAGATGTAAAATGCAAAGTTACAAGATTTACAACTCTGAGAAAAACTATAAATTTAAAAACATAATTTTTTTGTTAATCCTCTAAGTTTTATTATGTTCCATTAACATTCTCTTGAATCAGTGTTTTGAAAACACACTATGAGATAGGCAACATTAGGCTGTTTATTTTATGGACAAAGCACTTAAGGGATTCATGAACATCCGGCAGAATAAATCACGTGTTCCTTTCATTTAAACTTTTGAAATTGAATTTTATTGTCACATAGATGAAAGTTGTTTGAATAATAAAATACCACCACCTGATTTAAATATTTACTTTGCCACAGGTTCCTCCAATTAAATCTTTATTGGTTTCTAACTATCAAGAAATTAGGATAGAGTTAATATCTGACCTGAGGAAACAATATGCTCACACAAAATGAAATAAAATATTAATAAATTGAAATTAGAAACATAGAAATTTAAGTCTTAGAGAATTGTCTCTCAATTCCACTGAGAAAAATTAGCTCATAAGGAAATCAAAAGTCCTATTATGTAAGAATAATTTAAAATATTTTTTATAGCCAATAGGAGTCCTCCTCAAGGTCCAACAGTGTATTTATCTTCTAATATTGCTTTGGAAAGCTAAATAGTAAGAGATGTTCCTTAGGAATATTTTATAAGTACTTAATTTCATATAAAGCAATAATGGTGCCTCAGATACATATAGTTTTACTTTTATACATTCATTTCATTAAAATCATAACATTATAGTTTTATTTATGTTAATAATAAATCCCTTAATTATACAGTGGAAGTGAGAAATAGATTTAAGGGACTAGATCTGATAGACAGAGTGCCTGAAGACTATGGACGGAGGTTCGTGACATTGTACAGGAGACAGGGATCAAGATTATCCCCATGTAAAAGAAATGGAAAAAAGCAAAATGGCTGTCTGGGGAGGCCTTACAAATAGCTGTGAAAAAAAGAGAAGTGAAAAGGAAAGGTATAAGCATCTGAATGCAGAGTTCCAAAGAATAGCAAGGAGAGATTAGGAAGCCTTCCTCAGCAATCAATGCAAAGAAATAGAGGAAAACAACAGAATGGGAAAGACTAGAGATCTCTTCAGGAAAATTAGAGATACTAAGTGAACATTTCATGCAAAGATGGACTCGATAAAGGACAGAAATGGTATGGACCTAACAGAAGCAGAAGATATTAAGAAGAGGTGGCAAGAATACACAGAAGAACTGTACAAAAAAGATTTTCATGACCCAGATACTCATTATGGTGTGATCACTCACCTAGAGCCAGACATCCTGGAATGTGAAATCAAGTGGGCCTTAGAAAGCATCACTATGAACAAAGCTAGTGGAGGTGATGGAATTCCAGTTGAGGTGTTTCAAATCCTGAAAGATGATAATGTGAAAGTGCTACACTCAATAGGCCAGCAAATTTGGAAAACTCAGCAGTGGCCACAAGATTGGAAAAGGTTGTTTTCATTCCAATCCCAAAGAAAGGCAATGACAAAGAATTCTCAAACTACTGCACAATTGCACTCATCTCACACGCTAGTCAAGTAATGCTCAAAATTCTCCAAGCCAGGCTTCAGCAGTACGTGAACCATGAACTTCCAAATGTTCAAGCTGGTTTTAGAAAAGGCAGAGGAACCAGAGACTAAATTGCCAACATCTGCTGGATCATTGAAAAAGCAAGAGCGTTCCAGAAAAGCATCTATTTCTGCTTTATTGACTATGCCAAAGCCTTTGACTGTGTGGATCACAATCAACTGTGGAAAATTCTGAAAGAGATGGGAATACCAGAGCACCTGACATGCCTCCTGAGAAATCTATATGCAGGCCAGGAAGCAACAGTTAGAACTGGACATGGAACAATAGACTGGTTCCAAATAGGAAAAGGAGTACATCAAGGTTGTATATTGTCACCCTGCTTATTTAACTTATATGCAGAGTACATCATGAGAAACGCTGGTCTGGAAGAAGCACAAGCTGGAATCAAGATTGCTGGGAAAAATATCAATAACCTCAGATATGCAGATGACGCCACTCTTATGGCCCGAAGTGAAGAGGAACTAGAAAGCCTCTTGATGAAAGTAAAAGTGGAGATTGAAAAAGTTGGCTTAAAGCTCAACATTCAGAAAATGAAGATCATGGCATCTGGTCCCATCACTTCATGGGAAATAGACGGGTAAACAGTGGAAACAGTGTCAGACTTTATCTTTTTGGTCTCCAAAGTCACTGCAGATGGTGATTGCAGGCATGAAATTAAGAGATGTTTACTCCTTGGCAGGAAAGTTATGACCAACCTAGACAGCATATTGAAAAGCAGAGACATTACTTTGCCAACAAAGGTCTGTCTAGTCAAGGCTATGGTTTTTCCTGTGGTCATGTATGGATGTGAGAGTTGGACTATGAATAAATCTGAGCACCAAAGAATTGATGCTTTTGAATTGTGGTGTTAAAGAAGACTGTTGAGAGTCCCTTGGACTGCCAGGGTACCCAACCAGTCCATCCTAAAGGACATCAGTCTTGGGTGTTCATTGGAAGGACTGATGCTGAAGCTGAAACTCCAATACTTTGGCCACCTCATGTGAAGAGTTGACTCATTGGAAAAGTCCCTGATACTGGGAAGAATTTGGGGGCAGGAGGAGAAGGGGATGACAGAGAATGAGATGGCTGAATGGCTTCACCGACTCGATGGACATGAGTTTGGGTGAACTCTGGGAGTTGGTGATGGAGAGGGAGGCCTGGCGTGCTTCAATCATGGGGTGGCAAAGAGTTGGACACGACTGAGAAACTGAACTGAAGTGTGCTGAACTGAATATTTCAAAGGAAAAAGGTAATATAAATGAGGAAATAAGCTATTTCCAAACTTTTATTGTGTTGTGTTTATGGGACACTTTATAGATATATCTCCTGTGGTGGATTAAGAATGTCTACAAGTTAATTGATATTTCTCATATCAGGATGTGAATCTATGACCTTGCACTTTGAATCTGTGTGGTTATGGTGCTTTTTTTGACCAATGGCATGACATGATATCGCAGAGTCATGTCTATCTCTTTGCAACCCCATGGACTGCATCCTGCCAGGCTCCTCTGTTTATGGGTTTTCCAGGTAGGAATATTGGAGTGGGTTGCCATGCCCTCCTCCAGGGGATCTTCCCAACCCAGGAATCAAACCCAGGTCTCCTGCCTTGCAGGTGGATTCTTTACCAACTGAGCCACCAGGGAAGCACTTTTGACCAATGGAATATGGCAAAAGTGATTCCATTTTCTATCTCAAGTCTTATCAGGTTTTACCTATTCTCTGTTATATCACTAACTTGTCAGCCATGTGAGTAATCCATACTGCAGTATACTTTCCAGGCCCTTTGCATTATATATATATAATGACATATATATATGTCAAATTATCATTGTATTTTTCTCAAACTGTGTACACAGAATAGTACCTCACACTTCATTGTTGTTTAGTTGCTAAGTCATCTCTGACTCTTTTTGACCCCGTGTAGCACATCAAGCTTCCCTTTCCTTCACTATCTCCCAGAGTTAGCTCAAACTCATGTTCATTGAATTGGTGATGCTGTTCAATCATCTAATCCTCTGTTGCCTTTTTCTCCTCTTGCCCTCAATCTTTCCCAGGATCAGGGTCTTTTCCAATGAATTGACTCTTCATATCAGGTGGCCAAAGAATCAGAGCTTCAGAATCAGTTTTTCTAATGAATATTCAAAACTGATTTCCTTTAGGATTGACTGCTTTGTTCTCTTTGCAGTCTAAGGGACTCTTAAGAGTCTTTTCCAGCACCACAATTTGAAAGCATCAGTTCTTCGGCCTTCAGTCTATTCTAACACCTGTTGTGATGGTTGCACAACTCTGAAGATATATTAAATATCCTCTAATTTCCATTTTTGAATACAATGGAATATTATTCAACCATGAGGAAAAAGAAAATCTTGCCCTTTATGACTATATGGACCCTGAGGGATCTTGCAATTAGAGGAAGACAAATACTGTATGGTATCACTTATATGTGGAATCTGAAAAAAACCCAAACTCATAGAAACAGAGTAGAATGGTGGCTATCAGGGACTGAAGATGGGGTGTAAGGAGAGATTTTAGTCAATGGATACAAATTTCCACTGATAAAACAGGTAATTTCTGGGGATGTGATGTACAGAAAGGTGATTATAGTTGATGATACTGTGTTATATAATTGAAAGTTGCTGAGAAAGTAGATGTTAAATTTTATTAGCATACACAAAAATAAATTATGTGAGGTGATGGAGGCTTAGCTAATGGTACAGTGGTAATAGTTTTGCAAAATATGTGTATCAAATCAATATGTATATACCTTAGGCATGTACACTATGTTATATGTCAATTATATATCAATAAAGCTGGAAAAAAAACAACAGTCTCAAAACAGTTTTCAGGAACACATCTGAGATCATTAATCAAACACAGAGTTCAATCCAAACATTGATATTAAGGGAGAGTCAGTTACTCAGACAATAGATAAAAGCATACTATGTCAAAGGCAGTAGAAAAAGCAAGTACATGGATTATAAACAGAGGGTAAACAGTAAGCTGATTTGAGATGTGGAGCCTGGAGAAGTTCTCTGGAGTGCAGGAGAGTAGTCCCTGGCCATGTTTGATGGGATGCTATCTGGTAAGCCTAATGTAACCTCATTAACATTAACGTGCTCCTTGGGAGTGGGAGAAAACTTTAGTAATATTAACTCTGGCTCTCTATAATGAGCCAAGTCTTTGTGGATTCTGAAGTCAATTTTACTTTAGGAGTCCTTTCTTGACAGGAAGAATATTGAAATTTTGAATGCAAAATGAAGTATAGACTAATCTCCTAGCAGTGAAACATATTGTACAGAGATATTTTCTTTATTAATTATTGTATCAAAGAAAATGATTTGCAAGAGCCTGACCATTTACTTGCTATTTAGAGAGGCCATGGGAAATTGATCATTATTCTTTGTGTGTCTGTCAGATTGTCTTAGAAATTATTATTTCTTTACTGTGTATGTGCTCAGTCATGTCCAACATTTTGTGACCCCATGGACTGTAGCCTACCAGGCTCTTCTGTCCATGGAATTTTCCAGGAAAGATTACTGGAGTGGGTTGCCATTTCTTACTCCAGGGGATCTTCCAGACCCATGGATCAGACCTGCACCTGCATTGGCAGGTGGATTCTTTACCCCTAGTACCACCTGGGAAGCCCCATTTCTTTTCTAGAGAACATTATTTGTATAGCATTTCTCCAGTGTCTTCTAATCAATGTATATTATCATTGGGACTGAATTTTTATGGTTGCTGTAATATTGAGGCCTTACAATACTCTCAATTATAAAATGGACTCTTAATTTCCACAAATAGTTTTAAGAGAACAGAACTTATTCTTAAAAAAAAAAAAAAAAAAAGATGGAACCCATCTTTCAACAAGAAATATTGGCTATTCTGAGAACTAAAAGCACTGAAATAAGTCTCTTATGCCCATGTTTTAAGATTTTATCAAAAGAATTCACAAAAGATAAAATGAAAGAAAAAGAGATAATTTTTAGGTAGCTTTGGGCTTTAAATGCAATCAAAGTAATTGTTATAATGTGAAGACCAAGTGGGGCTTCCCAGGTGGCCCAGTGGCAAAGAATTCACCTGTCAAACAAGAGACATGGGCTGACCCCTAGGTCGGAAAGAAACCTGAAGAAGGAGACAATAACCACTCCAGTATTCTTGCCTGGGAAATCCCATGGACAGAGGAGCCTGGTCGGCTACGGTCCATGGGGTTATAAGAGTTGGACACAACTTAGCAACTACACAGCAACAGCAGCAGCAAGACCATGTATTTTGTCTTATACTAGGAATTGTTGCATTGAGTATTATAACTTAGTAATTATGCAAATTCACTAAAAAACAGCAAGCCTCTTCTTTATTGAGCACCTATTCTATAACAGGTACTTTTCCAGGGATTGCAGAAAAGAAAAGAAAGAAAAGAAAATAGTCCTTTATTTATGGAATTAATAAGTGGAGAGAAACGATAAATAAACTCAGCATCTACTAAAGTCAATGGCTATAGTTGCATTTCAGAAAAAAACAAAGCAGGAGAGAAGAACAGAGGGATCTGCAGAAGAATAGTATATGAGTTACATTTTTAACAATGTGGACAGAAACAGTTTCATTGAGGACATATAATTTGCACAAGACTTGAAGAAGAGGGACTAAGTCTTGCAGACATTAAGAAAGGGATTCTTACTACAGACAGCAAGACTCAAGGTTCAAGTTTATCACAATTCTAGTCTTGGTAAATCTTATCTTTAGCTGCTTTGTAAATGGCAAGAGCTGAACTTGCCATCCCTTTTCAGGAGTTGTAATTGTTTTTTGTATACATTTTATAAACTTCTTGAGGTCAGTGATATTTTAATTTCCCTGTCTTCAGCACCTTTCCATTTGGTATGGGTCCTATATTATTGCTGAATGTGTTGATATCTCAGCAGTTCCTATAACTGGAGGTCCTTGCTTTTCCATGTATTATCTCCTTTCAGTATGCTCAGAATTGTGAACTTGTATACTATAAATTGGTTTCCACCTACCCATGATTATCCTATGTTGCTAAATTAGTCATTAACACTTGCACTTGAGGCTTAACATTTATATCTGTAAGTGTATTAGGTGTTAGACTAATTAGGTATTTTTTACATTATTTAAATATTAGCATACTTGGACAGTATATCCTATCCTTATCCTGGTTTAAATTATTCCAAATTCATCACAAATAAAAGGTATTTCAAATATGTTTCCCTGTGTATCATGTGTGTTTTATATTGATAAATTTCTATAAAGTTGAATTATCAAGCTGTCCTTCATATAATATCAATTAGCAGTAAAAAATTTAGTTAATCTTCCTAAGCTCCAGGCTTTAGAGTTTCCCTGTTCAGAGTAATATGTTTGATGTTTTTCTTTGTATATAAGATAAGATCTGGAGTTCTGTATGAATTGAATACATAGTATTTAGGAAAACTTAAAAATGAGTAGCTAAAACAACAAAAATGACCATCACAATAAATAAACTTCTTTATAGAAATTTGAATAATAAGCTGTCTCATGAGCAGTGTTTCCTATCTCTAAAATAAAAACTCAGAGAAATAAAACTTACCTCTGCCATTCCAACTATTTATTGAGGAGATTTCTGATGGAAGCTTGATAAGAACATCTTCCATAGAGGTCTTTCTTGAATTTCCATTACTACTTCAAGTGTTAAAAATGGAGCTCACGTGAAAGTTTACTAAAGAATCATTAGGAAAAAGCCTCATTAGAATGGATACATATTTGGTGAGAAATGAGAGAAAATGTACAATACAGAAAAGAGAGAAAGAGGGTGCTAATTAGTAAAAATGTGAATGAAAGTACTGTGATGGAAAAACTAAGATTGTTTTCAGAAAGTAATCAATAGTCTGTTTTTGTACACAATATTATGTATTCTCAGAATTAAGTCAGAAGTAGTAAGCAGAGACCACATCACAGCACAGATAGTTCTGGACCTAGGGTTTGCAATTACTCTTGCAGAAGCTAGGAAACTGGGTTAGTTATTTTGTTATAAATAAGAATTATATTGTTAGTAGTTATCTCTGGTTGAGGACTGCTTCTATAAGAGACTGATTTCTGAATTATTTATGTATTATATATTTGAATTTTATAACACATAATGAGCTAAAATTATCTTCATTTTACAAATGTGATAAATGTGTTTGTGTGAATAAAGACTACTTTTCTCTCCTTTAACATATTCTTTGATGATGATTTACTGTTAGAAAACTACATTATTTAAAGTAAATGTACTGTTAAAGAAAATGGTAAATATTCATTTTGGAGTAATATAATAATTATATAAGTAAATATATGCAAAAACCCACAAAGAATATGAGAAATAAATATAATTAACTGTTGTAAAGTTTTTGCATTGTATATGAAGTGGATTAATATGAAATGTGAAAGACTTGGACACGACTGAGCAACTGAACTGAACTGAACTGATATGTATGCATATTATAATACATAAGTTAAGCAAATACATCTACTGATGTACTAAAAAATAGAATGTCACCAGTATCTTTGTATATCCAAGTGAATACACAACAGGACCCAGGAAAAAGGAGCTGTGACCCCACAAGAGATTGACCCAGACTTGAGTGTCCAGGAGTCTCCAGGGAGACATCTGGCAGTGGCCTACTGCAAGCTGAGGGCACTGAGGGCAACAGTGCCTGCACAGGACCTTTTGAAGGAGGTCACCATTCTCTTCATTACTTCCACCATAGTTTGGCCCCAGGTGACTAGCAGGGAGGGAACACAGCCCCACCCATCAACAGAAGACTGGACTAAAGATTTAGAGCAAGGCCCCATCAATCAGAACAATTTCACCTTTAGTCAGTCACTCCCATCAGGAAGCTTCCATAAGGCTCTTATCCTTCTATCAGAGGGCAGACAGACTGAAAACGACAATCACAGAAAACTAACCAATCTAATCACATGGACCACAGCCTTGTCTAACTCAGTGAAACTATAAGCCATGCCATGTAGGGCCACCCACGATGAAGGGGTCATGGTGGAATGTTCTGACAAAGCGTGGTCCACTGGAGAAAGGAATGGCAAACCACTTCAGTATTCTTGCCTTGAGAACCCCATAAACAGTATGAAAAGGCAAAAAGATAGGACATTGAAAGAGGAACTCCCCAGGTCGGTAGGTGCCCAATATGCTAGTAGAGACCCAGGGATCAAATTGCCGACACCCACTGGATCATAGAAAAATCAAGAGAGTTCCAGAAAAACTTTTGCTTTACTGACTATGCCAAAGCCTTTGACTGCTTGGATCACAACAAACTGTGGAAAATTCTTAGAGATGGGAATACCAGACCACCTGATCTGCCTCTTGAGAAACCTGTATGCAGGTTTAGAAGCAGCAGTTAGAATTAGACATGGAAAAATGTACTGGTTCCAAATTGGTAAAGGAGTATGTCAAGGCTGTATATTGTCACCCTGCTTATTTAACTTATATGCAGAGTACATCGTAAGAAACACTGGGCTGGATGAAGCACAAGCTGGAATCAAGATTGCTGGGAGAAATATCAATAAGCTCAGACATGCAGATGACACCACCCTTATGGCAGAAAGCAAAGAACTAAAGAGTCTCTTGATGAAAGTGAAAGAGGAGAGTGAAAAATTTGGCTTAAAACTCAACATTCAGAAAACTAAGATCATGACATCTGGTCCTATCATTTCATGGCAAATAGATGGGGAAACAATACAAACAGTGTCAGACTTTATTTTTTTGGGCTCCAAAATCTCTACAGATGGTGATTGCAGCCATGAAATTAAAAGTCACTTGCTCCTTGGAAGAAAAATTATGACCAACCTAGACAGCATATTAAAAAGTAGAGAAATTACTTTGCCAGCAAAGGTCCATTTAGTCAAAGCTATGGTTTTTCCAGTGGTCATGTATGGATGTGAGAGTTGGACTATAAAGAAAACTGAGTGCAGAAGGATTGATGCTTTTGAACTGTGGTGTTGGAGAAGACTCTTGAGAGTCCCTTGGACTGCAAGGAGATCCAACCAGTCCATCCTAAAGGAGATCAATCTTGAGTATTCATTGGAAGGACTGATACTGAAGCTGAAGCTCCAGTTCTTTGGCCACCTGATGCGAAGAACTGACTCATTGGAAGAGACCCTGTTGCTGGGAAAGATTGAAGGCAGGACAAGGGGATGGCAGAGAATGAGATGGTTGGATGGCATCACCAACTTAATGGGCATGAGTTTGAGTAAGCTCTGGGACCTGGTGATAGGCAGGGCAGCCTGTTTGCTACAGTCCTTGGGATCACAAAAAGTTGCATAGACTGAGTGACTTAACTGAACTGAATGATTGGTACAAATATTTATGTTATCTCAGTTTATGTGTTTTTCTGTGTCATGTGATCATGTGTTGTGTGTTTGGTCATGTAGGAGCATTTGTGTGGTGTTATATTTTATATTTATATTCTTATGCTTTCATTGCAATTCATCATGCTAACATGTACATTATATTCCATATATATGAAAGTAAATATAGTGTTTTATAATACAAAATTGTGTTTCTTGAAGCAAGAATAGCTCATGAGATTTTCATAAGCTTTATGTTAAGTAAGCGTATTAAAAAGCAATTATATGAACAGACTCCACTCAAAATGCCTACTTATATCATCTGGATATTTTTCTCTTTTCCATTCTATTGCTGCTCTTAACTTTCAGCCAAAGATGATACCTTTGTTTAATGATAAGTAATTTGATCTGGCCTACCCAGACTATTTTTTATCCTTTCTTTAAAAATAACACAAATAAAATTTTTTTTCTGAAGGGAAAGTCTCTTTCTAATTGAACCTGTGGCCTTATTTTTCTCATTAGCAAGGTGACAGTTCTATTTTCAGTATTTTCACTGTAGTAGTACCTGATCATGAAATATATTTTTATTTAGCCAATATACCAAAATTTATTTTTACTGTGGTAAGAAAACTTGATATGAGTGCTACTATCAACAATTTTCAAATGCACAGTACAGAATTTTCAACTATAGACACCATATTGTACAACAAATCTCTAGAATTTATTCATCTTGAATAACTAAAACTTTCTATCTCTATAATTTCTTGTTTAATTTGTGCATACCAATGGGAAAGGGCTCCTCTTAGTAATAGTTCTATGTTCCTCTGTCGTTAATCCTTGTAAATCAGTAAATCTTTACTTCTTAAAAGGAGTTCAAGATGCTCTATATGGAATAACTGAAACCTAGGGTGATATTCACATGCTGACTTTAAATAAAGACCAAGACAATCTTGTGAATGTCACAAATTGTATAGAGTCTGAGATTTTTATGCTGTGTACTAGCCCAGTCATCTTCATGAATGAAAACGGAAGTCACAGGCTCCTAATCAGAAACAAAGGACTTTAAGGCTCATTGTATACTAACCTGCATAAGCTTTGTCATTATACCAGTTTCCCTGGATCCCAAGACTCTGGGCCAGGCATGGGAATGAGCAGTCCAGAAGGGCCAAGAACAGAGTGCTGTGCATGCAGTTGGTTTACATCATAATTGAGGAATCTCAAACTAAGGAATCCCCCTGTTTTATGATGGGCTGAAAACCTTCATAACATTTGCAGCAAAGGGAAGTGTTGTCTTTATCATACTGGGTAATAAACAGTTCTCTTTGCACCAGTGGAAACACTGCTTATACATTCTATGGGTATTTACAGTACAGACATTCTTAAAAAGGACAGAAAGATAATCTGGAACAAAATGGTGGTTAGTGCCTTGCTTTCATGACATGAGGAAACACAGGAGACCAAAGAACTTTTTCCCAACAGTGTACATATTTTCTATCCCAGCATGTGTTACACTGTAGTGTAATTGACTGTTCACTTGTCTTTCTTCTTAATACCAATGGCAGTGTGTTCCTTTATTGATTTTGAATCCTGAGCATCTAGAACAGAGTTTTTAAAAATCAATCATTACTACATTAATATATGTAATTCTATCTAGTAAAATTAAAATGTGGAATAAGCATATAGTAATTTTAGAATTCTAGTGGTAAATTAGCCTGGCTCCCTTTGCTGAGAGCTGGTTCTGTTCTGAAGTTTATTCTGAAGGTAAAACTACACACACACACACACACAAATTTAGCTTGTTATACTGAAAGTTGTGAATATGAGCAAACTTGGATTTAGAAACAGAAAAAGGTCATGTAGTCCTGAGAATATGTAAGAATTGTACATCCTGTGGCTTTTTTAGTTCTGAAGAAAGTGGTTTTTCACAAAAGGTATTAAGAGCTAATTGAGTATACTGCACTCTAATGGCAAGGAGAGACCATCAATTCATTTCCTGTGTTTCAGAAATAAGAGGGAGCCTACAAGTACTGCAAATACCTAAACCATACATACCCTCTCAGCTCTGGGAAGGAACAGAGCTCTTCTGTCTGACCTTAACCTATCTTTAAAGGTTTGTCTTCCACTAATCACCAAACTGGACTGCATGCATTACAAATGTAATATCCTACTTCCTTGGCCTGACTAGTGTTCTCTCTTCTCTCAACAAACCATCCTTTTAGCCTCCAACAGGCTACATACTCCTAAAGGCTTAGGAAGGGGTGATTCTTCTGAATTTTAACTTCTCTAGAATTGTATATGAGCCCCTCTTGTGGAATAAATCATTCTTGTTTTGAATGATCAATATTTGTCTGTGTGACATATCCTTATATTGATATTGTATAATAAGTTGCATATAGTTATATTTAAAAATGCATGGTGACATTTTCAGTACAGCTGTGTCCTACTCCAAGGTATATTATTTCTTCCACCTAATCACATTAGGAATAAGTGTTCTACTGAAAGTTAATATAAAAAATCTGTAACACACTTGAAACTTATATTTAAAAATTTTTTTGAATATATTAAATACCAGAAGTTTTGGTAGCTAAATGATAAACACTGTAAATATAAATGCTGCTAATTTAGCTAAATTATTCTATAAACTTTTTGTGAATCCATTTAAAAGTAATATTTTTCTTTCTTAGCATTGAAGCTAGATTATTATTTATAAAATAATAATTATTTAAGTATTGTCAAATGCTAATATAAAAAATGGAAGGCTGTGGATTAACCCTTCCAGATATTTGACTATGCTTTTATATGTATAATAATATTAAATTCTTGGTATTAATATATTATTCAGCAGACTAATTAATGTAAACAAATACATGGATACGTGGTACATATTATATAATGTGCAACAGTATATGAAATATTTATAGATGGTAAAAGTAGATTTAAGGTCAATTAATACTACATAGATTATTGTTAATATTTGCAATTAATAAATAATAACATTCCATTAAAATGGACTGGGCAAATAAAATTGGGGATATCTAAAATGTACTAAAGTATGTTCAATCTCTTAGGTAGTTAGAATAGGAAAAACGAGTCCAGAATGACTGTGGCTAAAAGACAAGGAAGGGAAAATCCCTCAAAAATAGAATAAAGGAAGGTCCAGGACCAGAGTGAGGACCTCAGGTAAAACAAACAGCACTCCTGGCTAGCCCAATTTACATAGGGCAGGCCCTGGGGAGGAGAAAAAGCATATAAAAAGAGGAGCCAAAATTGGGCGGGTGGGGTCCTCTCTTTTCCTGTCTTCTGGGTCAGCATGCCCTCAAGCCTTGAGGATGTTTTTTCCTTTATTTTCTAAATAAAACTGAGCTGTAACATAGAGCTGAAACACTGGTCCATGTGAGGGCTCTACCACTGGTCCATCTGAGGGCTGTAACACTGTTCTGTCGCTTCAAATTTTTGTTGTGACATGACAGAACCGAGGAAATTACACACTCCCACAACATCTATGGTGCCGTCATTAGGATTTAACCTGGCTGAAACAACCTCGGCTGGGCCCCAGCAAGCAGGAGCCCAACTCAGTGAAAGCTCACACGGTGGAAGCTGAACACAAAGAAAACCCAGCACAGGGGAAGTGACAAGAAGCCCAGCATGCTGGAAACAGGTACAGCAAAAAACAAACTCAGCAGAAAGCTCACGTAGCTCAGTCTCAGATTCCAGAAGGTCCTTTCTCCTATGGCTGGAAGGACATAGCCTAACAAAATATTTATTCCTTTACAATCTTTCATTTCTTGTTTCCTCAAACCCCCCCATGAACAGGCAAGTGGTACTGGGTGCAATTGAGCTCTGGCAGGAGCTACTACGCAGTGTGTCCCAAAGTCTCTCCTATCTGCTGGGCCTCAGTAACTGTTGCCCAAGCATGTGGGGGTTCTTCTTTCCTTAATCTTCTTTGTGCCAAGGATCAGGTCAATGAAAACTGTGAGCACAGGTCAGGTATTTAGCAGATTTTCCAGCAGGTTATGAAGGGGATTCCTTGGCAAATTTTTTCCATTGCTTTTTCCTCCTGTCCTCCAGCTACTCTCTCCTGGGACTTGAGCCCAGCCGAAATCCATGGTGCCTGGCTTCAGGACCTAATGAAGTTCAGGCTCTGATGTCTCATTGCAAAAATTCCTTTAGAGACACAGCGATAGGTAAGAAGTGAATTTGTTCAGATTCAGAGAGAAGCACATTCTGCAGGGTTTGGGCCATTACAGAGGGCAAGTGCTGTGGCCATGGAATGTGGTGTGGCTAGTTTTTGCCAGCTAGTGAATTAATATGCTAATGAGTGGGAGGATCTTCCCAGCCATTGGGGAACCACCTACTCCTCTGTCTTTTGACAGTGCCTTGGAACTGTCCTGTCACCTCTGGGTACCTCATTTAGCTTGCAGATTTGGGATCAAGGTTTAGTTGAATTTGACTTGTCATCTTGGACCTATTTGATTTTAATCAGTTTATGTTATGCCCTTGGGCTTTGTCATTCTTTCAAAAGTTGTGCCCTGCCCCCTTCCCTCCTATTTTGTGCTATTTTGCTGAGCTCTGTTCGGACCCACAATGTTGCTTCTACAATCTTCTGGAGGGACAACCAGAAAATAGCTGGCCCTTAGGAGGGAAAGACTGTATAATATCCAATCCCTTTAGATATTCAGGCCTTCGTCTTCCATGTTTCCTACAACATGTGCAATAACAGCATCACTCAGTGAACCCACTAGGGTGGATGACAGGCACACAATGTCTGCTAGAAGTCCATCTGTTGGTGGCATCCCTTTAAGGGCAATTGGGCTTCCAGGGATAATGTTTGCCACTTTGGGAGTTAGCCCTGCATGCTGTTTGTGCCCAAACTCTTACCACCCTTCTCCTAAAGTTACAAACTTACCCCCAGGTCAAATCTCCACTCCACTTTTATGGAACATCTGGTCTGTTGCCTCTTGAATCAATTTGTTCTTAAGCCAACTACTAATTCCTACAAACAGGACCCTGCCCCCTTGTAGGCAATATTGCTCCACCCCAATTATTATTATTATTAAGATACTCTTAATGCCCCTAACAGGACCAGATAACCCACTCCTTTGTAATTACTTCTCCTATTACCTAAAGTGGGTCTAAGACAATGAAATGTTTACCATTCAAGACACCCTAACTTCCTCTTATGGAAGACTAAGGGAGTAAATCAGTGATATATATTCCCTTAGAGCAGTAAGAGGATAAGACTTACAGCTGCTTCACCAGGTTCCCAGTCTCAGGGCACAGGCTTGGATTGCTTTACATCATGATATCTGTTTCCATCTGTGGTAAACAAAATTGGCAATGAGTAAAAATTACAACCCCTTAATCCTACCCAGCACTGGTCATGCTGGAGACCTTGGGGATGCCCAACTCCAGTCCAGGGGTCCCAGGAGATAGACCTGCCTTGACCTGCCTAGGTATCTGGTCCTCAAAAGTTTGTCATGCCTCAACCTGCTTGGGGATCCACCAGTCCAGGGGTCCCAGGAAGTCGACCTACCTTGACCTGCCCAGGGACCCAATTATTGGGAGGGTGACATGCCTCGACCTGCCCAGGGATTCAATCTCCAGAAGGTTGCCATGCCCTCAGCTTGCCTGGGGATCTGCACCCTGACCCGGGGATACCTGGCTTTCAGGTTGCAACAGTACTGGGTAGGATAAGCTTCAAAAAGACTCACCCTTAAGGAAGTCCGCCCATAGAAATTGAAGGAGGCCTATTAGCTTTTTTCTTTTCCTCCCTGTCATCATTGTCTTTCAGAAGGGAAACAACCAATTCACTTCCCGACTAATGCCCTTGAGATGCATCCTTGATAACTGGAAGATGTTCGATCCTCTAACTCCAAGGAGAACTCACTTAAAATTCGTTTGTGCCACTGCATGGCCACAGTATCATCTGGGGGACAAGGAACACTGGCTTGAAGATGGGAGTTTAAATTACAATACCATCCTGCAGCTAACTTATTCTGCAAAAGACAAGGGAAATGGATAGAGATCCCCTATATCCAAATTTTCTTCTGACTAAGAGGTTTGAAGGAACTCTCTCTTAAATATGGGGTTGTTGTATGCCCTAAAAGTGAGCCTGCTAGGCAAATGGTGTTAGGCACAGACAACCAAGAGAAGGAAGCCCCCCATTAAGTCTCACTTACCACAGCTCCCGAGTTGCCTGATGCTCCTTCCTTGTACCCAAATATGCCCTCATATCCAGGAGCACCCCCTTAACAAAAGCCAACTCAGGTATGTCCCTTAGTCAAAACTGGAGGAGAATTTGGACCAACCAAGTTCCATAAGCCCTTCCCCCTCTTAGAACTAAGACAGATCAAACAAGACCTGGGAAGCTATACAGATGACCCAGGCAAATATATAGATACATTCTAACACATTACCTTGGCCTTTGACTTGACATGGAAAACCATCATGGTCATATTTACTCAAAATTTATCTGACCCTGAACATCAGTTCAGTTCAGTTCAGTCGCTCAGTAGGGTCCGACTCTGTGACCCCATGAATTGTAGCACGCCAGGCCTCCCTGTCCATCACCAACTCCTGGAGTTCACTCAGACTCACGTCCATCGAGTCAGTGATGCCATCCAGCCATCTCATTCTCTGTCGTCCCCTTCTCCTCCTGCCCCCAATCCCTCCCAGCATCAGAGTCTTTTCCAATGAGTCAACTCTTCACATGAGGTGGCCAAAGTACTGGAGTTTCAGCTTTAGCATCATTCTTACAAAGAAATCCCAGGGCTGATCTCCTTCAGAATGGACTGGTTGGATCTCCTTGCAGTCCAAGGGACTCTCAAGAGTCTTCTCCAACACTACAGTTCAAAAGCATCAATTCTTCGGTGCTCAGCTTTCTTCACAGTCCAAATCTCACATCCATACATGACCACTGGAGAAACCATAGCCTTGACTAGACGGACCTTTGTTGACAAAGTAATGTCTCTGCTTTTCAATATGCTATCTAGGTTGGTCATAACTTTCCTTCCAAGGAGTAAGCGTCTTTTAATTTCATGGCTGCAGTTACCATCTACAGTGATTTTGGAGCCCAGAAAAATAAAGTCTGACACTGTTTCCACAGTTTCCCCATCTATTTCCCATGAAGCGATGGGATCAGATGCCATGATCTTCATTTTCTGAATGTTGAGCTTTAAGCCAACTTTTTCACTCTCCACTTTCACTTTCATCAAGAGGCTTTCTAGTTCCTCTTCACTTTCTGCCATAAGGGTAGTGTTATCTGCATATCTGAGGTTATTGATATTTCTCCCACAATCTGGATTCCAGCTTGTGCTTCTCCCAGCTCAGCGTTTCTCATGATATACTCTGCATAGAAATTAAATAAGCAGGGTGACAATATACAGCCTTGACATACTCCTTTTCCTATTTGGAACCAGTCTGTTGTTCCATGTCCAGTTCTAACTGTTGCTTCCTGACCTGCATACAGGTTTCTCAAGAGGCAGGTCAGGTGGTCTGGTATTCCCATTTCTTGAAGAATTTTCACAGTTTATTGTGATCCACACATTGAGCATAGTAGGGTTTTAAAAGAAGCCCAAAGGTATGCTACAGGGCTTCACATATCAAGCGATAAATACCCAGTAGGGGAACTGCACTACCGTCCTCAGACCCTAATTGGATTTATAATGACCCTGAGCACATCTGGGATAGGGATCATTTTCTGATCTGTGTGAAGGCATGGCTGAAAGGAGCCCAGCAAAAAGTAATCAGCTATGCCTAGGTCTCAGGAATAACTCTGGAGCCCACAAGAACCCCATTGCCTTTTTGGAAAGGCTAAAAGAGGCCCTCCAAAAGTTTACCAAACTGGACTTAGACTCTTATGACAGACAGGTGATTTTAAGGGACAAATTCCTTTCCCAGTGTGCATCAGACTTCAGGGTAAAGTTACAACAGCTGTAGCAGCAGGACCCTGCTGCAGCTTGAGATGAGATGGTCCAGACAGCCACCAACGACCTTTTATAAAAGAGAACAGAGAGGGAGGCCAAGGACCAGGAAAGGGAGAAAAGGAAAGAGACAAGGCATGCCCAGATGCTGGCCACCCTTCAGGGAAGCCTTGTGGCAAACCCCGAGTCTTTGAAGGACAAGGCACCAGGCAAATTCCTAATCTGTAGAAAGGCAGGGTATTGGGCCAAAGAGTGTTCAAACCGTGACAGGTCTCCTAAAACAATTTGCTAAAAATACCATCAACTGGGGCATTGGGGATCACTCTGCCCTGGGGACCCAAGAGTCTCAAGGTCAAGACCAAGCCTTCCCTCACGATAGTTCAACAGGACTGAAGTGGCCCACTCCAGCCAGCCCGCCTGTCACAGATAACCATCACAGGGCTGGGGCCATGGATGCAACTGGATGTGGCAGGTAGCTCCAAGAATTTCTTGGTTGACACAGGGGCTACCTACTCTGTCCTGGCCTCCTACCTCGGAGCCTTCTTCTCCCAAACCTGTACCATTTTGGGTGCTATAGGAAAAACAATTGCTAAAAGGCTCACCCAAGCACTTCTTTGTTTCTGGGATGGACACATATTTTCCCACCAGTTTCTGGTGGTCCCTGAGTGCCCTACTCCCTTATTGGGAAGAGATATATTAACAGTGTTAGACTTTATTTTTCTGGGCTCCAAAATCACTGCAGATGGTGACTGCAGCCATGAAATTAAAAGACGCTTACTCCTTGGAAGGAAAGTTATGACCAACCTAGATAGCATATTCAAAAGCAGAGACATTACTTTGCCAACAAAGTTTCGTCTAGTCAAGGCTATGGTTTTTTCCTGTGGTCATGTATGGATGTGAAAGTTGGACTGTGAAGAAGACTGAGCACTGAAGAATTGATGCTTTTGAACTGTGGTGTTGGGGAAGACTCTTGAGAGTCCCTTGGACTGCAAGGAGATCCAACCAGTCCATTCTGAAGGAGATCAGCCCTGGGATTTCTTTGGAAGGAATGATGCTAAAGCTGAAACTCCAGTACTTTGGCTACCTCATGTGAAGAGTTGACTCATTGGAAAAGACTCTGATGCTGGGAGGGATTGGGGGCAAGAGGAGAAGGGGACGACAGAGGATGAGATGGCTGGATGGCATCACTGACTCGATGGACATGAGTCTGAGTGAACTCCGGGAGTTGGTGATGGACAGGGAGGCCTGGCATGCTACGATTCATGGGGTCGTAAAGAGTTGGACACGACTGAGTGACTGATCTGATCTAACAGAACTGGGGACCACCCTTGTGATGGGAAGCTTTTCAGCTCCTAGAGCCCTACAGCTTCTGCTTACTACTGAAGAACCCATTACACCATTTCCAATAAAGAGGGACCAAAAACTATGCGAGAACAAAATTAACCCCCAGGTGTGAGACCAGGGGACTCCTGGACTAGCCCACCAAGCTGAACCAGTCATCATTGTCCTCCAAGATCCCACTCAGTTTCCTAACTGGAAAAAATATCCCCTCAGAAGAAAAGCTCAGGAAGGACTATAGCCTCTAATAAATAAATTCCTTGCCTGTGGGCTATTGGTCCCCACCAATTCACTGTGTAACATCCCCATCCTCCCTGTAAAGAAAGGGTATGGGACCTGGTGAATGGTTCAAGATCTCCGGATCACAGATAAAACTGTTGTCCCCCTCCATCTCACAGTACCCAATCCCTGTGTAATCTTGGGAGAAATCCTGCCCAGTGCCAAGTGGTTTACAGTCTTGGAGTTCAAAGATGCATTATTTTTCATACTACTGGCTAAAGAATCCCAATATCTTTTTTGCCTTTGAGTGGGAAGCTCCAGGAGAAAAACACCAACAGATGACTTGGACAGTATTACCTCAGGGTTTCAGAGATACCCTGGTTGTGTAAGCTCTTAGCTGGGAGCTCCTAGATATGGACCTGGGACCTAATGGAAAAATATTATAATACATAGATGACCTGCTAATCTGCTATCCAGATGAGACAACATGCAGTTCAGGTTCTAAACATTTTGGCAGAGAGGGGATATAAAGTCTCCTGTGCTAAGACACAGATGGTTGAGACAAAGGTCACTTACCTGGGAGTTCAGATTACACATGTGTCCAGGAGCCTGTCCTCTGATCTGGTACAAGGAATCCTTCAGTTGCCCTCCCCATGACTCGAAAACAATTGTTAGCTTTCCTGGGGCTAACTGGGTATTGTAGAATCTGGCTACCCAAGTATGGTCTAATTGCCCAGCCCTTATATAAAAGCTTGAAGCGACAGGATGATTCAATCTCACTGATGTGGGGAACTCCTCTAAAGAAGGCAGAGGCTACACTAAAACAAGCCTTAACTCAAGCACCTGCCTTGAGGTTGCCAGACCCAGAAAAAGCATTCCAACTTTATGTCCACGAAAAAGAAGAAATAGCCTTGTGAGTGTTAACTCAAAGATTGGGACCTGAGCTCCAGCCTGTAGCTTACTTATCCAAGAGGCTCGATTAAACAGCCTGAGGCTGGCTTCCCTGCCTTCAAAATCTTGCAGTTATTTCAATTCTAATAGAAGATGCTTTAAAAATCTCTTTTGGGAGCAAATTAACTATTTTTACCAGCCACCAAGTAAAACAACTCCTAAATGGGAGAGATCATTTATGGCCTCAGATATCAGAATCCTTAGGTATCAAGAATACTCAGATATGGAGTAATGCTGATGGACAATCCAGGCCTCACTATTTCCCTTGTGATGTTCTTAACCCAACCACCCTCCTGCCTACCTCCAAGGGCTCTCTCCTCTTTCACTCTTGCCTAGAAACCTTGGACCACTGGTCAAAACCCCAAGAGGGATTGTCAGAAGAACCTCTGGCCAATCCTGAGGAAATCTGGTAAACTGATGGCAGTAGCTTTGTCTTGGACAGAAAAAAAGAACCGGGTATGCAGTAGTCTCCAATTTTAAGACCATAGAGGCTAACTAAACCTTTGCCACCAGGTACTTTAGCCCAATTAGCTGAGCTGATAGCCCTGACTCGAGCTTTAGAGCTGGGAAAAGGAAAAAGAGTAGCCATTTACACTGACTCCAAGTATGCCTTTCTGGTGCTGCATGCACATGCTGCTATTTGACATAAACAAAAGGTATCCCATATAGCATCTCATAAGGACTAAGACCAACCAGTTCCTTAGGGGCAATACAGGTGTGGAGGAGAGCTATGGTAAAGCCTCCTTCCATTCCAGGGAGGTCACCTTATCAAATATGGTGATCAAATCCTTAGGCTCTTGGAGGTAGTTCATCTTCCTGCTGAGGTTTCAGTCTCCCATTGTAAAGGACACCAAAAAGGGAGCACAGAAGTGGCATGAGGGAACCAAACAGCCAATCAGGCAGCTAAGAGAGTAGCATTACAGAACAATGACCTAATATGGGGTTGCCACCTTAGTTCCACAGGCTAATTTCCCAGAAACTCCTTCATATACTTAAGGTGATACTCTTAAAGCTAAGAGTGAGGGCTTTCAAGAAGATCATATGGAGTGGCTCCAAAAGGAGGGACTCCTTTTTCTGCCTGGGAACCTCCAATGGAAGTTGGTTAACTCTTTACATGCCACCACTCATTTAGGGGAAAAGGCCCTCCAAAGATTACCAGAAAGGTCCTTCAGAGGAACAGGCCTACAAATGACTATAAGGCAAGTGGTCTTCTCTTGTCCCACTTGCCAATTAAACAACCCTCAAGGAGCTCAAAGACTCCAGTTGGCCCAGCCTGTCCAATGACATGGGACCTACCCAGGAGAGGACTGGCAGATGGATTTCACCCAGATACCAGTTTCTCACAGGTATAAATACCTATTAAGCATGATAGATACATTCAGAGCATGGATTGAAGGTTTTCCCACCTGGATTGAGAAGGCTGAGGAGGTGGTAAAAAAATTTCTCCATGAAATCATTCCGAGATTTGGTCTGCCCAGGTCATTACAAAGTGACAATGGGACAACATTTACTTCTAAGGTCACCCAAGGAGTCTCTAAAGCATTGGGCATTACTTATTATCTCCATTGTGCCTGAATGCCTCAGTCTTTAGGAAAAGTAGAAAGAACCAAACAATTCTTAAAATCAGCGATGAAAAAGATAACCCAGGAGACCTCCCTTGGATGGAAGGAGGCTTTAGCAATAGCTCTCCTCCACACCTGTATTGCCCCTAAGGAACAGGTTGGTCTTAGTCCTTATGAGATGCTACATGGGAGACATTTTGTTTATGTCAATGACTTCTTCCTAGATCCAGACGCTCAGACCCTCCAGTCTTATACCATGGCCATTGGGCAGTTCCAACAGGATATATGCTTGTGGGGTGTCAACCAGGACCCAAAAGATTCTAAAGAGCTCCTTCCTTGTATCCAAACGGGCTCCATGGACTATATGCTCCAGGGACTCAAGTCCTAAAGTCTGGAAAGATGGGTCCCCAAAAGCTCAACTCCAGGCCACTTGGAAGGGCCCCTACCCTGTAATGCTTTCTACCCCCACAGCAGTCAAGGTACCAGGACATGACTCCTGGATTCACTACTCATGAATCAAGCCATGGAAGAAAGCAGAAGAGGACACTTAATACACCTGTGAGCCCCTGGGAGATCTCAGATACCTATTCAGAATTACAAATTATTGCCATTCTAATAAAAACCCCAAATTAAGTTTCTGGGAATAAGATTTCTCAGGACAGCTCTAAAGAGCCAGAACAACTTGGCAGACATTGTACTCCAAAACAGACAGGAGATAAATCTGATCCCTGAACAAGGAGGGACTTGAGCCATCTTGAATGAGACGTGTTGTTTTTTGGGGAAATACCTCCAGCTAAGTTAAAGAAAGTCTCACAGTTCTCAAGAAAAACATTCAGACTCTACCGGATCTCAAAGAACAAGCTGGGGTGTTCTTGGGGTGGCTACAATCTTTCTTTGCGGAATCCTCCTGGCGATGGGAATTTGGAGTTGGCTAGTAATGGCAACCCACTCCAGTACTCTTACCTGGAAAATACCATGGACAGAGGAGCCTGGTGGGCTGCAGTCCATGGAGTCACGAAGAGTTGGACATGACTGAGCAGCTTCACATTCACTTCACAGTGCCCCTACTAATCCCTGTCATCACCATATTGATGCTGCTTATGGTTGCTCCATGTATTATCAATTGTATAACCTGTTTTGTCTCTACTCAAGTCAACAAGCTACAACATGCAGTACCAGTTCAACAAGGATATATAAAACTATAGCCGACCACAGAAAATATCACTCACCCGTAGATGGACACCGCTATAAGGACTCCAAGGATTGAGACTAGCAAGAGGGGGAGGCCCAATGCCCCTCGCCATCCCAGTTCAACACGAAGTAACCAGCAAGACCTCGATGCCCCTATTCCAAAGAATTAGGCTTCTCATCTCTTGAGGGGGGAATGTTAGGCAATTAAAATAGGAAAAAGGAGTCCAGCATGGAGGTGGCTAAAAGGAAGGGAAAAGCCTGTGAAAATAAAACAAAGGAAGGTCCGAGGACCAGAAGGACCTCAGGTAAAACAAACAGCACTTCTGGCTAGCCCAATTTATATAGGGCAGGCCCCAGGGGAGGAGGAAAAAAAAATAAAAAGAGGAGCCAAAATTGGGCGGTGACTGTGTTTCTCTTTGAGTCTTTTGGATCGGCATGCCCTCATGCCTCAAGGATGTATTTTTCATTACTTTCTAAAAAAAAACTGAGCTGCAACACGGAGCTGAAACACTCGTCCATCACTTCAAATTTTTGTTGTGATTAGACAGAACCAAGGAAATTACACACTCCCCCAACAAATCCAATATTTGACAAAAATTGAAAAATTGAACAATATAAAGATCTGATCACTTTATAAGAAAAACACAAGCATACATAGTGTGGGTAAAACTGGCACAATCTTTGGAAAGACATGTGGAATTATCAGAGTGTAGTAAAAATAGCAACATGTTTGAATTTGCAACTCTACTTCTACAGATTCATTTTATAGATTGAAAGTTACTTTTAGAAATTGCCAGAAATTTACAGATTTAAAATTCACATATACATGAACAATTTAAGTGTTTATCATCAATAGATAAGTGTTAAATATACAAAATTAATTTGTTTGGCATTTTCTAGATCCTTAGGTATTTTTCCAAAGTTTTTATTTTTATTGCTAGTTTATATTCACAACAAGCATTCTGATTTATTTTAGCAGCATTCCAAATAAATACAGATTAGAAAAACAATGCACCAAAAGAATAAACAGCTTGCTCAAGAAAAAAGGTAAGAACTAGTGAAACTGATTAAAAAAAATACATAAAAGAAAACCCATGCAATCAGATGCCTGAATTCCCATTTCCTTTTACTATATTTTATTGCCACTTATGATACATAATCTGGAGAAGGAAATGGCAACCCATCAGTATTCTTGCCTGGAAAATCCCATGGATGGAGGAACCTGGTAGGCTACAGTCTATGGGGTCGCAAAAAGTCGGACACAACTGAGCGATTTCACTTCACTTCACTTCACTTCTATCATACATTAAAAACAATATATAGTATTCATCATTAAACCTAATAAGTACAATGTCTGATTTAATCACATACTACAAACATATATGGGGTTTCCTTGGTGGCTCAGAGGGTAAAGCATCTGCTTGCAATATGGGAGACCCAGGTTCGATCCCTTGTTCGGGAATATCCCCTGGAGAAGGAAATGGCAACCCATTCCAGTATTCTTGCCTGGAGAATCCCATGGACAGAGGAGCCTGGTAGGCTACAGTTGACCGGGTCACAAGGAGTCAGACACAACTGAGCAACTTCACTTACAAACATATATATACATATATATATACACATATACATGTGTTTTATATATATGTTTGTGTTGTGTACTTTCTCTAGAAGGATACACAATCAGTTATGTAGTTTGTAACTCTGAAGAGGAAGCTGAGATGACTGAGTACCAGAGGAGAATGACCAAGATAAATTTTATTGTAGAATACCTTTTGACAGTGCATTTTTAAGTGATTATGTTGAATTTTCCTCAAAATGTGCATATCATAAATATGAAATAAAAAAGCCAACTCAAAGAACACAATTTAATAAAACAGCCTCTAACTTGGTAGTAAATACAATTGATGACTGATTGCGTATAACGTGGAAATGTAATTGTCTATTTGTATTTAAACTTTCTCTAAATGTTGCCTTGTTAAACTACATTTTGTTAAATCATTACCAATAAAGGGAAGAATAAATATGCTGAATATTGAAACATGGACCTATCAGAGTTATGCATATAAGAATCATTAGAAGAATAAAGTTCATTAAATAACAGTAGAATCACTTTGGCTTCCCAGGTGGCACCACTGGTAAAGAACATGCCTGCTAAAGTAAGAGACACAAGAAACACAAGTTTGATCCCTGGGTCTGGAAGATTCCCTGGAGTAGGAAATGGCAACCCACTCTAGTATTGTTGCCTGAAAAATTCCATGGACAGAGGTGCCTGGTGGATTACAGACCATGGGGTCAGAAAGAGTTGGACACGATTTAGCCACTAAACCACCAATCACAACCTTTGATACCAGAAATGGAAAAGATACTTTAATACTTTAGTTCCCTCATATAAATGGTATTATGTGTCCTGTTTATTTCACAAAGTATAACATCTTCCAAGGTCATCCAAATGATTGCAAAAGGCAATATTTCTTTTTATAAGGCCAAATAATATTTCTTTGTATGTATATGACATATTTTTCTATAAATTTCACTTTATCTAAAATAGACTCGTAGAAGCAGATAGTAAAATAGCCATTGCCAGGGTATAGGGAAGGGGGAAAAGGGTAAAGTTTCAGTAATGAAAAAGTTCTAGATATGTAGTGTACAGAGCAGTGGTATAGTCAATAATGCTGTACTGTATACTTTAATATTTAATAAGAAAATAGATTACCTGTTAAGTATTCTTATCAATAAAACTCAGTCAGTTCACTCAGTTGAGTCCAACTATTTGTGACCCCATGAACTGCAGCACGCCAGGCCTCACTGTCCATCACCAAACTCCCAGAGTCCACCAAAACCCATGTCCATCGAGTCAGTGTTGCCATCCAACCATCTCATCCTCTGTTGTCCCCTTCTCCTCCTGCCCTCAATGTTTCCCAGCATCAGGGTCTTTTCCTTTTTTTTTTTTTTTTTCAATTTCAAAAATTCTTTTAATTGTTCAAAATAGCACAAAACTACATCACACTATGGTAATATTGAGTCACAAGGGTTACTCTACAATAATGAATAGGTGTACTGTTTCCAGAAACAGAGAGATCAGAGGGCGCTCAGGAATTGGGCTGGGGGGAAGACAATGGGATCAGGCGGTGGGCTCCAAGGTGACTAAACGTGATGTTTTCCACAGCAAAATATACTATAATACAACAGAGGCCCCAGAGGGTGGGGGCTAGGGGCAGGGGTCTGCAGAGGCTGGGGTCTTCCCAGCCCCAGTTGCATCTCTAGGGCAGAGGAAGGGGCTTTGAAGACATCGGCTGTTCAGTTCAAATCCTTCAGTGTAACTTGCTCGCAAGTCTCACTCCTTGCTAAAAACCTTGGACATGGGGCAGAGCTGGCACTGGACTAGCCCCTCCCAGCAGAGCCGAGCCCAACTTCATAGCGTCGATGGTACCGCATGACTTGTCATCCCAGGCAGCTTCAGAGGCTGGGTTCCTGTCCAATGTGCGCCATCCCTGCCCAGAGAGGGTGGCCGCGGGAAGCAGCGGCTGTGTGTGTTGGATGCTGTAAGTGCTTACGCCAGGGAGGGAGCCTGGGGGTCATGGAGAGGGCCACGGACCCAGGACAGGGTATCGGGTCATGCCCACGCCTTTGAGTCAGCTCTTCACATCACGTGGCCAAAGTATTGGAGTTTCAGCTTCAACATCAGTCCTTCCAATGAACACCCAGGACTGATCTCCTTTAGGATGGACTGGTTGGATCTCCTGGCAGTCCAAGGGACTCTCTCAAGAGTCTTCTCCAACACCACAGTTCAAAAGCATGAATCCATCTTCACTCAGCTTTCTTTATTGTATGCATGACCACTGGAAAAACCATAGCCTTGACTAGATGGACCTTTGTTGACAAAGTAATGTGTCTGCTTTTTAATATGCTGTCTAGGTTGGTCATAACTTTCCTTCCAAGGAGTAAGCATCTTTTAATTTCATGGCTGCAGTCACCATCTGCAGTGATTTTGGAGCCCAGAAAAATAAACTCATCCACTGTTTCCCCATCTATTTGCCATGAAGTGATGGGACCAGATGCCATGATCTTAGTTTTCTGAATGTTGAGCTTTAAGCCAACTTTTTCACTCTCCTCTTTCATTTTCATCAAGAGGCTCAGATCTTTCTTTTATCAAGATCATCAAGCCACTTTTACCAAGAGGCTTTCAAATTAAGACTGAAATTGAAGAAAGTGGAGAAAACCACTAGATCATTCAGGTATGACCTAAATCAAATCCCTTATAATTATACAGTGAAAGTGAGAAATAGATTTAAGGTACTAGATATGATAGACAGTGTGCCTGAAGAACCATGGACAGAGGTTCATGACATTTTACAGGAGACAGGAATCAAGGTGATCCCCAAGAAAAAGAAATGCAAGAAAGCAAAATGGCTGTCTGAGGAGGCCTTACAAATAGCTGTGAAAAGAAGGGAAGCAAAAAGCAAAGAAGAGAAGGAAAGATAAACCCATTTGAATGCAGAGTTCCAAAGAATAGCAAGGAGAGATAAGAAAGCCTTCCTCAGCAATCAATGCAAAGAAATAGAGGAAAACAACAGAATGGGAAAGACTAGAGATCTCTTCAAGAAAATCAGAGATACCAAGCGAACATTTCATGCAAAGATGGGCTCAATAAAGGACATAAATTGTTTGGACCTAACAGAAGCAGAAGATATTAAGAAAAGGTGGCAAGTATACACAGAAGAACTATACAAAAAAGATCTTCATGACCCAGATAATCATGATGGTGTGATCACTCACTTAGAGCCAGACATCCTGGAATGTGAAGTCAAGTGGGCCTTAGGAAGCATCACTATGAACAAAGCTAGTGGAGGTGATGGAATTCCAGTTGAGCTATTTCAAATCCTGAAAGATGATGCTGTGAAAGTGCTGCACTCAATATACCAACAAATTTGGAAAGCTCACCAGTGGCCACAGGACAAGTAAAGGTCAGATTTCATTCCAATCCCAAAGAAAGGCAATGCCAAAGAAAGTTCAAACTACCACACAATTGCACTCATCTCACACATTAGTAAAGTGATGCTCAAAATTCTCCAAGCCAGGCTTCAGCAATACATGAACTGTGAACTTCCAGATGTTCAAACTGGTTTTAGGAAAGGCAGAAGAACCAGAGATCAAATTGCCAATATCCACTGGATCACGGAAAAAGCAAGAGAGTTCCAGAAATACATCTATTTCTGCTTTATTGACTATGCCAAAACCTTTGACTGTGTGGATCACAATCAACTGTGGAAAATTCTTCAAGAGATGGGAATACCAGACCACCTGACCTGCTTCTTGAGAAACCTCTATGCAGATCAGGAAGCAACAGTTAGAACTGGACATGAAACAGACTGGTTCCAAATAGAATAAGGAGTACGTCAAGGCTGTATATTGTCACCCTGCTTATTTAACTTATATGCAGAGTGCATCATGAGAAATGCTGGGCTGGAGGAAGCACAAGCTGGAATCAAGATTGCCAGGAGAAATATCAGTAACCTCAGATATGCAGATGACACCAATAATATTAATACTAACAAATTAATGGGGCAAGAAGAAACTTTTGAAAGTGATGAATATGTTTATAGCCTAAGTGTGGTGATGATTTCTCGACTGTATATTATATCCAAACTCATCAAGCTGTATATATGAAATACACACTGCTCTAGTATGTCACCATACCACAATAGTGGGTTTTTTTTAATGAATAAAATATAAAGAGTTTAATAGTATAAATAAAAATTTCAGAATATCTTTAAATCATGATTTTGGCTTCAGGGCAGTAATACATCCTAGTTCTAAGCCCAACAGGAGAGCTGGGTGGCTCTTTGACTGTGGTGCTGTGTATCAGGAAGTAAAAAGTGAAGTCGATCAATCGTGTCTGACTCTTTGTGATTCCATGGTCTGTAGCCTGCCAGGCTCTTCTACCCATGGGATTTTCCGGGCAAGAATACTGGAGTGGGTTGCCATTGCCTTCTCCATTCATGTTCTCTAATCCAGTATAAATACCCAGTTAAGTTTCTAACATTCCCAGGATTCTTAATTTGGTTCCACATGGCAATGCTCAGAACTCCTGCCTCAGACCACTCCCTGAGGAGTTAGAAAGATGTGCAAAATACATCTTATCAGGGCTGGAATCGGGGCTGCATAAATTATGTTATGGCTTAAAGAGAATGTTAACATTTATGGGTGAAACAGAATTGCAAAATTAGTCCTGTTGTTCTTTAAGTCAGGGACCTCAAATTGAAATGCAGGCAACAAACAAGGCAGGTGGCAAAAATTAGTTCAGCAGGTGATTCTGCCTCTAAAGGAGGCAGAATCCTGGTAACTGAACAGTACCAGCCAGATGTAACCAGAAGAAATCAGGTTTACAGTTGCAAGATGGCTTTTTATTTGTTTGCTTTCTTTCGCTTGTTGAGATGCTTGAACTTGAGCCTTACCCATCAAAAAATGTTAGCAGTAATTTACAATTCTCTCATAGTTTATTAAGAGAGTGCTTTTAAAACTTCAGTGAACATGTAAATCACCTAAGAATTTTGTTAAAATGCAGACTTTGATTCAGTGGATCTAGTATGGTACTTAAAATTCTTTATTTCTAACAAGTTCCAACATAATACTAGTGGACTACACTTTGAGGAATAAGGTACTAGTTCATCTAGAATTAACAAAACTGTATAATAAGCTTTCAGTTTTAAAATATAAACTGAAAAATGACTAAAGGAGTATTTATTTGTTTGAAGATAAAAACCAGGAAAGAGACTGTTTCCTAGTAACTTGGCTAAGTTTAATCTTATTGAATATCTGTTTATAAAGCATATAGTTGTAATATAGCAATATATTTTTTCCTGATATGTCAATATCATTTTATGGTCAATATTCATATTTAAGTTTATATGGATTTTGGGAAACACACATATTGCTCAATACATGACTGGATGATTGTTAAAAATACTCTTGATATGATGTAAGTAAACCACAAAACCCTGAGTAATGTGTTAAATTGGAGTCTATTTCAAATCACTAATCACACAAGTAATTGTTGATGAGGGAGGAAGTATTGTTTTTACTACTCAGGTATCTTATTTCCCAAGAGAGTTATTTGTAGGATATTTGAGCTTGGAAGGAAGCAATGAGACCATGGTCATTAAAATTCCTTGTTGCAAATAAAAATGGCTTGTGAGTACAGAACATTCTTTTTACATTTAACTCACATCCATGCTCCAAAGGCTCTTATACAATGTAATTTGGGAGTCTCAGCTGTCCTATTTAGGATGTCCACTGTTCAATTTTGTAAATCAGTGAGTTTTCCTAAATGGTGATTGCAATACTCTAGGTTAACATATGACTACTAAGTGACCGTTTCTGCATTTTTTCATTTCTAAAATAAACCACTGGCCTCTCTTTTTATAATTCTTAAACCTCCCTTACAGATTGTTCCGTTGCTCTATGATTAGGCAAAGTTCAGAAATAAATGTTTTCTGCCTGAGTGACTACTGTTTAATTATACTTTAATGGCACATTCCTTTCTTAGGAGACACATTCATTGCTAAATCCTCTATCTTACTTTCAGCTCTTAGGAAATTAACACCAAAGTATAAGTAGATAATGATTGTATGGAGTCCTAAAAGCTATTCCTTAGAAATAGGATTTCTTTGAAGATTAGAAAGCTTTCAATAGCCACAAGATTAAATCTTAGTGCTTGTCATCATTTTAGGTGTTATGCCTAAAATGAGGTGAGGATATCAAAAAAAAGAAGTCATCAAAGTAGGGATACATATATAAGACCAAAAAGTGTGTGCTTTGAGACAACTTGCCACAACAATTCTCCATTTGTGCCATGTGTAGCTGTGCCATTGTATTTCATTTGTGAAATACAATGAAATGAAATGAAAACAGATTTTAAAAATCACATTAAGAATAAGATTAACATATCTATAATATGTTTACATTTATTTAATTTAATGTATTATATATATACACATACATTATATATGTTATTTGTCTTTATCTCAATCATAGGATAAAGACATATTACAGGGTAACAATAATATTAGATGGCATCTAGTACAAGATAGGGCGAAAGCAATGGCAACCCACTCCGGTACTCTTGCCTGGAAAATCGGACAGTAGGCTGCAGTCCATGGGGTCGCTAAGAGTCGGACACGACTGAGTGACTTCACTTTCACGCACTGGAGAAGGAAATGGCAACCCACTCCAGTGTTCTTGCCTGGAGAATCCCATGGATGAGGGAGCCTGGTGGGCTGCCGTCTATGGGGTCGCACAGAGTCGGACACTACTGAAGCAACTTAGCAGCAGCAGCGGCAGCAGTACAAGATATATGTATTATTTAATTTTACAAAAGTGCAAAGTCAAATTTATGACTTTACTTGCTGCATGATGAAAGCTTTTGAGGTATTTATGAGAAATAAAAAATTTAAATATAAATACAGATGGCAGTGTGAAAATATGTAACATTTATTGTGCAATTAACAAAGTTTATATTGCTTAAAATTGGCTTTAAGCAAGTCACCCAACATTTAATGTCTCAGTGTTTCACTCTGAAAATGATAATAATAGGAGGCATCATTCCTTTGGATTGTTTAGAGAATTGAATAGATGATACACAAAAAGAAACTTGCACCATATGTCACGAATTACTTATTGCCTCACGTCAGTTTATTGACAATTTTGTGACACTAAAGTTTAATTCTACTCACGTGATCACTTTTCATGATGTCAAACAAAACCCCAAAGGTCACGATCCAGGAGGTTGCACGATTACTTTCCCTTATTTTGTTCAGGATACACAAAATTTGAATACAAAGAAATGTTCAAGTAAATCTGAAAATTCCCCTCAGCCTATCTTTTTTCAAAAGATGGTAATTAAGGGTTCAGAAGTACAGTGGCATGGAGGAAGGATAAAAGTGGGACATGTAGAAGGCAATTTTTTTTTGCTCAATTTCATTTTCAAAGATTCAAATCTTTCCAATTCTTTATCATGTTTTGTACCAACAGGTTAACATGTTTTACACTCCTGCAGAGTAGGGAGGGATGGAGAATAGATACCATAGTTTATTCCTCCAAGTCCTCCCTCTGGGTCTAGCTCTTTATTTCAGACTGTATCCTTTGACTCATGGTCAGTATACTACCAATACAGTCTCTGTACATGACTCCCACCATTTTTCTATAACTGCTCTCTTGCCTTGCTTTTCTGGACCTACCCATCATAGTTATGTTCTATACCATACTCTGTAGTTCATTCATTTCAAATACTTTGTAAATAGTACTCACATGAAATCCCTCTACAATAATAAAATCCAATAAAATGATAAGTTTTTTATGTTTGCATTCCTGATTGATATTAAACATTGGAGGTGGTAAATGCTATTGAAAAAATAAAGCTGATGTAGAGTACTGAGGCCAGGTTGCAAATTAAATTAGTAATTGAGATAAGTCTCATTGACAAAATGGTTTATAAGCAAAATTGTGAGGAAGATGATGGAGTTAGTTATTTGGTTATTTTATGAAAGACTGTTTGGGGCAGAGTAAACACTTAGTGAAAGGGACCTGGTTAAAAGTTTAACTACCAGAGAAGCCAGTAGTGTTTGGAGCAAGAATATCAGGTGAAAAGTGGAAGGCTATGAAGTCAGGGTGGTGTTAGAAAGTCAGGTTATTTATAACTATGTATCCCAATTTTACAATTTTGGTTCTCATTATGGATAAAATTAGACATGTATAGAATTTTGAGCTAATGAGTAATATGAACTGGCTTTTGTATTTAAAGGATCACGCTGACTTTTTTGTTATGAACTTGCTGTTGGCTCATAACAATATTAGGTTGAAGTGTGGTGATTCATTGGGAAGCTTAGTTCAGACTAATATCTTAAGCTAAATATGTATTTAAAGTATAGCCAATGGTATTTCCTGATAAGTTAAATATGAATGTGGTGGGTGGTTTAGTCACTAAGTTGTGTCTGATTCCTGTGACCCCATGGACTGTAGCCCACTGGGCCCCTCTGCCCATGGGAATTTCCAGGCAAGAATACTGGAATGCGTTGTGATTTCCTTCTCCAGGGGATATTCCCAACCTAGGGATCAAATCTTCTGTCTCCTGCAAGTGGATTCTTTAGGGCTGAGCCACCAGGGAAGCCCTAGATATGAATGGGTATTTATTAAAAAATAAAGATTATTTCACTAAGATCCTGGGCAATTTCAGGTTTTACTCACTCTCAATATTTTGAACACACAGCAACATTAAAACTAAAGCCATATAGTGGAAATTGCGAATGACAGGTAATCAATCATAAGGAGTGTGTATGTTCAACTTGATCTCTTTGGCATGTGTCAGTATTAGAAGCATAGGGGAAATATTTGTAGACATTCATGTGAAAATACATCTTTGCATCTATAAGCAGACTAAGAACGGGATTCAGCATACATTGCAGGACATGTGGCTTTGGTAATCATTGTTTACATTTGTAAATTGATTGTTCTGCATTTTAATTTAACAAGATACAGGTCCATATTTTTCAATGTTGATCCAATTGAGAGTATATCAGATAATAAAAGGAGATTAAAAAGGATGATGTTAATTAAGTGTAATAGTAAGTATGGTCAACACTGGGAGCTTATGTGTTATAAACTAGTGTGGAAAAATAGTGCCTCAACAACATATCAGTTGTCTCAATTACCAGGGAAGTACTATGTACATAACACACACACACACACACATGAATATTTACAACACATGCCAGTATGCAACACACTAGCATAACAATTTTTAATATTTTTCTTATTTTTTATTATTTATAATTAGTGATTTAAAGTAAACAAATATGTTTTAGAGACTGCATTTGAAACAATACATTGATTTTACAATTCAATGCTAAGTCACTTCAGTCATGTCCGACTCTATGCAACCCTATAGACGGCAGCCCACCAGGCTTCCCCGTCCCTGGGATTCTCCAGGCAAGAACACTGGAGTGGGTTGCCATTTCCTTCTCCAATGCATGAAAGTGAAAAGTGAAAGTGAAGTCGCTCAGTCGTGTCTGACTTTTAGCGACCCCATGGACTGCAGCCTACCAGGCTCCTCCGTCCATGGGATTTTCCAGGCAAGAGTACTGGAGTGGGGTGCCATTGCCTTCTCCGTTACAATTCAATAATGTTCATAATATATATTTAAAGTATATATAAATACAAACATTTAATTTATAAAAGCATAATAAAATATAATTTGCCAAGAAACTAGTGAAAATAGATAAATGTAAGCTAAGTGTATATATATATATATGTATATATATATATTTTTTTTTTTAGAGACTTAATCTAAGTACAAAAAGAGTGTAAAACTTAAGTATATATTATGCCCTCAAAAGTATTAGCAATAGTAATGTTATTTTTTTTTTCATTTTGCTCTTAAAGTGAAATTACATTTAAGTGTTCTATATTTTTTTCATTGTACTAGTTACAATCTTTTTTTCAGTATTTTACTTGCAAGCTCTTTTTTATACATTTTGCAAAAGGCTAGTGAAAAATACTTAGTAACAATACAGTTGTAACCTCCTTACATGTAATGATATAAACATAGAAATGATTGAGATAGAGATAGAGATGGATGGGTTTCCCTCGTGGTTCAGATGGTGAAGAATCTGCCTGCAACGCAGGAGACCCAGATTTGATTCCTGGGTTGGGAGGATCCCTGGAGAAGGGAATGATAATCCACTGCAGTATTCTTGCCTGGAAAATTCCTTGGACAAAAGAGCTTGATGGGCTATAGTCCATGGGGTCAAAAAGAGTCAGACACGGCTGAACAATTAACACACACACACATACACACACATATAGAGGTAGCAATGTATAGAGAGAGGGATAGAGAGAGAGATATCTGAGGTACCAGAGAAAAATTTAGGTAAAGAGAACAATTATTGTTTTAATACTTAGTGATGCTTTATAATGGGTATTTCATATATGGTTTATGTTTAATAAAATATCATATAAATAAAAGGATGTTAAAACCTGTATAGCAGCTAATGGCTCTCTGCTGGTGTGAAAAAATAGCAGAGACAAAGTTAGGATGAGGCCCGATCTTAGAATCTTAGAGAATCTTATATAACACAGGTAGTGTAGCTTTAATGCACAAGATTCACATTAGAGAAAGAAATCAAGGCTTTCATTTGAATTTCTCATTTATTATCTTTGTGAAATTGCTTCAGTTCTTCATGGTTAAATTGAAGACACACCTTAGCACATTGTGATCTAGAGGACTAAATTTGCTATTAAGTGTAAATGATTTTATAAAGTGTCTCACTTTTAGAATGCACCAAAATTGTTTTTTTAATTTTACTAATTTCAGCATAAGTGTCTTTTTTAACTTTTTAATGGTCTTAAGCTCATAACTTTGGACATGTTCTTATAGAACAGGTGAAGAAAATTTTATGTGGAGATGTGGCAAAGTTAGATATATGTTTTAAATGTGAAGGATGCTTTATAGGAAAAGAAACAGGAAATGGGAATGCACATTTAGAGGCTATATCATGAGTTCAGGTGAGGATGGAAAGATATTTTCCAAAACTAGATAAACTTTTAAAATAAATGCATATTCTTGCATTTATGATTTTATAAAATTATGTACAGATCATTCAAGGAAATTATTAATAATTATAATTTCAAAAAAGGGTACAAATTGTATGAAATTAAACTGCCACATACAGCAAAAGTTGCTGCCTGGCCTTTAAGGACCCTATGGGAGAGATAACAGAGACGGACATGTAGACAGACAAACAGATTTGCACATGTATACAAATAATATATGTAAAAGTCAAAGGAATCATATATTATCTCATATACATGTGTGGATGTGCCTCCTTTCTTATAAGTTTTATTGTATTTGTTGGAGAGACATATACCTGAAAAAAAATCACTAGATTAATAGATAGTTGGGTGACTGCATAGCTGGCTGGCTAGATAGATAGGAATATAGGAAGAATTAGATGTTTGTGTTTTCTCCAAGGTATTTACAAGACAAATATCCTAGGTTTTTAGCTATAAATCAGGATCCTCACCAGAGTGCTTCATCATGCAGTAATTTTTAAGCTCTTGTTGATATATTAATATTTGTCAATTATGATAATGTTTCCATTATGTTTCCATATATAAAAGTAAAGGGGAGATACCTTAAACACTGAAATTACTCTGATATTTTTAAGTTTTCATTTTCTGTTTTAAAATTCACAAGTCTACTGCTGCTGCTGCTAAGTCGCTTCAATAGTGTCCAACTCTCCGCGACCCCATAGACGGCAGCACACCAGGCTGCCCCGTCTCTGGGATTCTCCATTCGGCATTATACTTATATATTTACATTTTATATTATATTTTATAATACATTTATATTTTAAATTTATGTATATATTTTATCTGCTTTATTTCAAAATGTTATCCAAACTTTAATCAAGAACATTTATTAATGTCTTTAAATATTCTACTATTATAAGATTATTTGTGTGTGCACCATATGGATATGCAAGGCATTACTTAATAGCTAACAAATATCTATTATTTATTGTAGTCTCTAGGAATGTACACTCAGTGTGTGATAGAATATATAGCATACATAAAATACTTGTCATTAAAAGTTAAACACATATTTGGTGCATACTGTATAGTAAGCCTTGGCAACCCACCCCAGTATTCTTGCCTAGAGAATCCTGTGGACAGAGGAGCCTGGGGGCTGCTGTCTATAGGGTCGCACAGAGTCGGACACGACTGAAGCAACTTAGCATGCGTGTATAGTAAGCCTTGTGCTCACTGCTTTCAAGAATAAAATGTAACATAAAATATGGTATGTATCTGGAAAGATAAAACACACACATGCACAAAAAGAGGCCATATGAGAGTGTGTATAAGTTTAATATAATGAAGTAAGTAGATGAAAATCCCTTATCTTTTTTTACTCAGAATGTTGAATTTACTTCAATAAATGTTTTCTGTACTATGAATAAGTCCTGATTCATAAGTGAACATTTCAGTATATATTAGCTATGAGATCTGATGTATTCTATTAGTTCAGCTTGAAACCATTTATTGAGCCACATAAGTTTCTATTGCCAATTATTTCTAAAGCATATGTAATATGCAGTTATATTTATATAGCAAGAAATATTAGTATCTTTTTAAAGTGCAAATGAAAATATTTTAAAAATATACATTCAACAGAGGCACACATATGTAAACATAATCATGTAATAACCATGTAATAACATAAAACTTATTTGCAATAGCAAAAATCACTTTTTAAATTATATTCACATATTATTTAATTTATACCTTACTCTGGTTATTAATGTTTTGGTAACTAATATGAAAGAAACAAGTTATACTTTAAAATAATATCAGATAATGTTATATTTTTATAGGTTTTTCATCTCACTGTGAAAATATATTGCTGTATTGTGACAAGAAGCCATGCTATACTGGCTGTCTTACAGGGAATATTATAATTTGTGTCTGTTTTCTAACATCAAATAAGAAATGTAACAAGAATAAGTAGGAAAAAATGAACAGGGTGGTTATATCCCAGTCATGGCTGTCAGAAACTCAAACTTTACTTCTAATCTACCCAATGTTGTATAAAGAGAACTAATGTTCAATCCTAATCATAATAGTGACAGCCATCCAGACTTCAAAGATCTGTACACATAAAAGATAAAGGGTAAATCAATCTTTATGCAATTTAACTTCTTAGATATTCTTGGGTAAGACAACAAATCATACTCTTGTCTTCACTTTGGTTCTTTTTTCTTTTGAATTTAGAAAGAGTCTGTAATTATAAAATAGTTTGAAATTTTATTAACATGAATGAAATGCCCATTTTTATATTGATTTGGTCATGTCAAAGGTCTCCATTCACATAATTACACAGTTAAATACTCATTTATTTATTTGGTAATATAATTAGTATTTGCAAATGGAATTTACAGTATCTATTACTTTGTAAATCATAATGGTTGCAGTTACTATTAAATGTGTTTTCAGGCACTATTTAGAAATAATTATAGTTAAAACATATTTCATTTTTTATTTGTATACTGTCTATAATCTGTGTAAGAGTTATTCAAATTAATTGAGACACATGACATTTTCTGCAACTGCACTGCTTCCAAATCAGCAGTTATAGTTATCCTTGAAATAATAATGAATCTTATGAATTAAAAATTTCAAAAATGAAATGGACAAGTATCAAAACAGCCTGATTTACAAAGAAATATGCTTCCTATCAGTAAAATATTCTAAAACCACTGACTGATAAATAGACTTTCCAACTAAGATAGTGATGGAAACTCATTTCAATGGTCATATTTACAAAATAATGGCTTGGAAAGCCAGACATCCTCATACAGTCTTTAATGGAAGTATATAGATTGGTAAGAATGTTTAATTTTAATAGATGTGACTTGTGAAAAAATATATACAAATGAATTTAAAGCTTTTTCTGAGTTTAACATAAGTATTTTTTCAAAATAGGTGGGGAGACAAATTTTCAAGATATTTACTGCAGCATTGTTTGCAGGTACCATCTTAAAGGTACTCATTGTAAAACAAATTACATATATTTATGAAATTCTCTTTTTGGGGGGCCTGTTTTGCATGCACAATATAATAATGCATGAACAGGCTCTGTGCTTATGGAACTTCCTTTGAGAGATAACTGAAAGTCAAAAAACAAAACAACAAAAAAACAAGTAATGTTGGGAATGTTATGAATATTATAAAAAAGAAAGCAAATGGTATTATAGAAGCTATGTCATGGGCATCTAATTTCATCTGGAAGGTTTTCTTGAAGAAGTGATGGATAATCCAAGATCTGCTGAGTAAGAATTTATTAGATGAGATAACTCAATACAGAAGAACCTCAGAATGCACTAGTTGCCTAAAAAAAGACTATGTACTGGATATACTAAGTATTAAAAGAATACTAAGCTGAAGCAAAGATGTCCAGGGACAGTGGGAGTATAGTTAATTTAAATGTACAGAAGTGTAAAGAGCAGGTAATTAATAGATTATCTGTAGATGTAGTGATAGGTTGACTGTAAGGAAGATTCAAGGCAATAAATTAGTTTAGATTTTTGACTTTAATAGCTTGAAAGGTAATGTTATTCACAATATAGGGACAGTGAAAAATGAGGTTGCTTTGAAAGGAATGAAGATTAATTATGGGCTCAGTTTAGTGTTGTGGATTTTTATGTGCGTAAGAGTCGTTAATGTCAAAGTATCTTTTAGACAATTGAATTTTTCTGAATCTAAGAGAAATGACCACAGATATAATTTTTATTTAGGGAATCATCAATACAATTGAAAACATATGAATGGATGAAATAAATCAGGTCATACACAGTAAGAGCACCTTAGATGAAATAATGATAGTTTCCCTCACTTAAATGTTTGGTAAAAGAGGAGGAAGCTAAATGGAGATGGAGAAGCCCATGGATAAGTAGGGAATCCAAAAGAAGCTGTTTTTTGAAAGGCAAGGGTAAGACTATTTCAAGAAGTACAAATTTGTTCAGCTGGATCAACATTTTCTCCAAAAAGAAGGTCAGGATTAAAAATGGAAACCTAGAATATGTGACATGGAATGGCGTTAATAAAAGGCATACAGGTTGTTTCAATATGTGGTAAGCTCAGAAGTCATTAATGAGTTCAGTTATTTGTGTTGTGTGAAGAAATGGAGATATCAAGATAAACAGTTATTTTGATATATTTTGAAAGGAAAGAGGGGGAAAGAACAATATATAAAGATGTTGGGAAGGTATTATGGCAGTTGAGAATACTTTATGTTTGTATATATGTCTACTGAAAGAGGCTGGATGAGAAAGAACAAGAGGAGAAGATGGCTGGAAATAAGAAAACATAACATATAAGATTATGAGTGAATGAGATGAGACTATGTAGAAAGTGTAGTAGCTCTCTCCAGTATAAAAGAAGTGAAAAAGATGTGATGGACCCAGATGTCAGGCATTTGGAAGATAAAACAAGAGAGTCTGTCAAGCCAGTGTTTTCTATTCCATTGTTTGCGTGCAAGCTCAGTCATTCAGTCATGTCCAACTCTGCAACCCCGTGGATTGTAGCCTGCCAGGTCCAGGCAAGAGTATTGGAGTGGGTTGCTTTTTCCTACCCTAGGGGATCCTCCCAACCTAGGGATTGAACCCACATCTCCTGCATGTCCTGGAGAGGTAGGCAAGGCTCAGTGGCTCTACTACTGAGCCACCTTAGCCCATTCCATTGTGTAGTAAGAAGTAATGTCTTCTGTTAAGAATAAGGAAGAACATAGAGTTGCCAAGTATTGCAAAGACTGCAATTTATTTTAAAAACTATTGTATAAAGATGAGTAATGTAGGAAAGAGTTGTGATTCAGGGCATTGTTCAGTGACCATTAATGGTTAAAATATTTGAATTTATGATGGAATGAACTCATATAAACAGTGCCCAAAATCCTACATGGTTGGAAAGGGCAGTTAGTTTTATATAGGTTTATGTCTTGCACAAGCCACTTCCCTGGTGATTCAGATGGTAAAGAATCTGCCTGCAATGTGGGAGACCTGGGTTTGATCCCTGGATCAGGAAGATCCTCTGGAGAAGGTAATGGAAACCTACTCCAGTATTCTTGCCTGCAGAATTCCATGAACAGAGGAGCCTGCCAGGCTACAGTCCATGGGGTTGCAAAGAGTCAGACTCAACTAAGTGACTCACTTTCACTTCACATGACTTGCACAAACATATGCTCTAACTGTAGAAGAATACTTCAAGTTTTAGGATGCTGTGTTAAGTGATGAAATCACAAATATCTGGAACATAAGCTAAGAAGAGAAGTAAATGCAAGTATGTGACAGATATAAGTGCATGCTGCTGCTGCTGCTAAGTCGCTCCAGTAGTGTCCGACTCTGCGCGACCCCACAGATGGCAGCCCACCAGGCTCCGCTGTCCTTGGGATTCTCCAAGCAAGAACACTGGAGCGGGCTGCCACCTCCTTCTCCAATGCATGAAAGTGAAAAGTGAAAGCGAAGTCGCTCAGTCGCAACCCCATGGACTGCAGCCCACCAGGTTCCTCCGTCCATGGGATTTTCCAGGCAAGAGTACTGGAGTGGGGTGCCATTGCCTTCTCCTGATATAAGTGCATAAGATGTGATAAATTTCTTCTATGTAAAGTGACTGAGAAAATCTAAGCCTTCTTTTTAATGGATAGTCTAGGAAAAGAGATTTTCTATTATTGTATTTTATATGTATCAGTTCTCAGAAATCTATTGGTAGATGTTGTATTACATGTATTTCAAATTATTTATTAGTGACCTATAAGTTAAGGGTTCATTGTCAATGCTGGTCTGTTAGATCCTCTCTCGATATTTACATGTGGACCTTATGCATTATTGATTGGTGGCACTAATAGACATGAGAAATTATATTTATGTATTTATTTATTATTGAAGATAGTTGATTTACAATGTTGTGTTAGCTGCTGGTTTACAGCAAAGTGATTTATTATATATTAATGCATGTCATTGCTGTTGTTCTTCATTTACTAAGTTGTGACCAACTCTTTGCAACACCCTAGACTGTAGCATATCAGGATCCTCTGTCCTCCACTATCTCCCAGAGTTTGCTCAAATTCATGTCCATTGAGATGGTGATACTATCTATCTTATCCTCTTCCTCATCTCCTTTCACCGTCAATCTTTCCCAGCATCAGAGTTTTTTCCAGTGAGTCGGCTCTTCCCATCAGGTGGCCAAAGTATTGGAATTCAGTTTCAGCATCAGTAATTCCAATGAGTATTCAGGATTGATTTCCTTTAGGATTGACTGGTTCGATCTCCTTGCAGTCCAAGCCACTCATATTACATATGTATGTGTATATATGTAATGTTGATCATTTGCTCAGTTGTGTCCAACTATTTGTGACGCTATGGACTGCAGCAGGCCAGGCCTTCCTGTTCCTTACCATCTCCCAAAGTTTCCCCAAGTTTATGTCCACTGCATTGGTGATGTCATCTAGCCATCTCATCCTCTGACACCCCCTTCTGCCCTCAATCTTTTGCAGCATCAGGGAGTTTTCCAGTGAATCGGCTGTTCATATCAAAACAATCAGCCGTTCGTGACCAAAATACTGGAGCTTCAGCTTCAGCATCAGTCCTTCCAATGAGTATTCAGGATTGATTTTCCTTAACATTGACTGGTTTGATCTCCTTGCTGTCCAAGCAACTCTCAGGAGTCTTCTCCAGCATCACAGTTTGAAGACATCAATTCTTTGGCTTTCTGCCTTCTTTATGGTTCAGCTCTCACAACTGTATGTGAGCACCGGGAAGACCATAGCCTTGACTATACAGACCTTTGTTGACATAGTACATATGTATATACACATATTCTTTTTCATAGTTTTCTCCATTATAGCTTATTACAGTATTTTGAGTGTAGTTCCTTGTGCTTTATAATAGGGCCTGTTTATCTGTTTTATATATAATAGTTTATTTATTTTTATATATAGTGGTTTATATTAGGTAATCTCAAACTCTTAATTTATCCATCCCTAACCCCCTTTCCCCTTTGGTAACCATAAGTTTTTATTATATGTCTGTGAGTCAGACATAAGAAATTTTAGAATTCGGTGGGATAATGCTGGGTATCTAATTTGCAGAATAATGCTAGACTAGTATCTTTTTTAGGAGTGCAAGTATAAAAGTAAATTTGTTTTTTCTTAACCTATTTGAGGATCAACATAACTGGTAAAAAAGTTAGTGAGCAGTTGACTCATTGGCTGTCAAATACTGTGGGAAGGAAAATCTTGTTTTGAATTCTGTAATCTGAATCAGGTCTCAGAATTGCCACATGTATCTGGAGTAGACAGCCCTGACTGTTACTGTCTCGTGTTTTGCAGAGGTAGGTTCAGTAAATCCTGAAACTTTCATAGAAAGACTTATACAGACTTTAAAAAGAATGAAGTAGAAAAATATGTATGACATGGAATACTGTGACATGCACCAACATCAAATTATATATGTTATATTGCTAACTGGAAGAGATGAATAATAGTATATATTACATGATTATAATTTTTTAAAAATGATACTAACAAAGGAAAAAAAAGATAAAATAAAATAAAAAAATAGGGTCCAGTATGTAACTATGCTCCTACTCACTCAAGTTCAGAATTAGCTGAAAGATGGGCAAATTATTTAAACATTTAGGAAATCAAAATATCAGCTTTACTACTGATAAAAAAAAAATAATAATACCAAACCAACAGTTTAACAAGGAGATCTGAGGAAAGAGGCAAAGAGGGCTAATATTGTCTCAGGAAGAAAAAAGTTAAGTCAAAATGTTCACTATATAGAAAAATTATAATTGTTTATATTAGCAATAGCTTCTTTTATCATAATATGCAACTACAAAAATGAAGTTCTGAAATGAGTGCAAATATTTGCAGCATATAAACAATAGAGATTTAATATTCAAAATGTTTAAATTATTCCTACAAATCAATATAGTGTAAAATAAATTTAAAAGTTTGCTTCAGTCACTGGTAGTAGACAATTCTGTTTTTTATTTTAGTCTTAAAATACTCCTTAATTCAGTGATTGTCAGATGTTTTATACCGTCATATCTCTCAAATATGAGTTTTTTTAATAAGACATTTTTGTGCATCAGGCCTCAGAAAAAGTTTTTCACCAACAGACTCTCACTGAAGCAACTTCTAAAAGATATAGTACTTCAGGAAAAAAAAAGGTCTGAGCCAGGAAATGCATTATGTTTTATAATTTCAAAAAATATAAAAGTGGAGTTCCTTGGCTGTTAGGCACTCTGATATTTTTTGATAAATGAATGATTCACTTTATATTTCTTTCTGCTATTAAATTTTTAATTTGGTTATACTATATCTAAAATGAAGAATCTAAAATAAAACTCAGCCTATTAAACAATGAGAACTTTCTCCAAAGCTGATCAATGGAACTTAGGTTCCTGTGGGTTTTTTTTAAGAATTAAATATAATACATACTATATTTGCATATTGTTTATGGACTGATGTCTGTAAGTTATTTTAGCCTAAATGAAATACAGACATATCTTGTTTTATTGCATTTCATTTATGCCTTTCTCAGATAATGTGCTTTTTACAAATTGAAGATTCATAGCAACTCTCTGTTGAGCAAGTCTATCAGTGCTGTTTATTTATTTATTTTTTTCAAATAATATCTGCTTACTTTTTCTGTTTGTTGCATTTGGGCAATTCTCTCAGTATTTCAAACTATTTTCTTTATTATTGAGCTGTGATCATTGATGTTACTAATGTGAAAAGATTATGGCTTACTGAAGGCTCAGGTGATGGTTAGCATTTGTCAGTATAAAGTATTTGTAAATTAAGGAATGTACATTTCTTAGATATAATGCTATTGCACATTTAATGGACTACATCATAATGTAAACATAAGTTTTATGTGCACTGGGAAATCAGAAAATGTGTATGATTCCCTTTTTTGTGATATTTGCTTTATTGCAGTGGTCTGTAACTGAATCTGCATATCTCTGAGGTATATCTCTACTTCAGTTTGCACTTGAGGAAATCTTTATTTATTTGCTTATTAATTTTTATTTTTGGTTTCATTAATAAAAGCTTTGGTCATGAAAATGAACTATTTGTATTGTTTATTCTATCATTTTTGACAAAATATCTTTTACAGCAATCAATATGGTTGATTGCTGGAAAAAATACTTAAGCATATCTTACCAGTAAAATATTGGTAAATGTACAGACTACAATAAAAATATAGATTTATTCCTAGAAATAATGAGCTTAGCGTCCAGCAGAGGAACAGAGTGTTAATTATGTAAGTTCATTAAGTATTTCAATCTGTAGCATTAAAATGGTTCTTTAGCCCTTTGAAACCATCTATATTTTTCAAAATAACATTTTTACTTTATATAAAACAGTTATATATAGTAAACTTTATAATGTACTTCAATTTCAGGGAAATAATAACAACTCATTATTTCTGAGAAGTCACTGTTTACTCAAAGGAGGGTTTTCTGAAAACTAAGAAACAGTTTGCTGACATAAAAATGGAAGACAAAGTTCTGCTTTCATAAAATCCATTGACTACATGTTCTCTATGTGAAAGAAGTCGAGAGAAACTATTGAGTAATTTCTGATACTGCTATAAAAACTGGACATGTTTTGAGAAAAGCTTCATAACACCTGGGTATATCAGACATGTGAAACAGTTTTTATTCACAATATTCACTAGCATCAGATAGTTGTTGAGGTTGCTGAATTTTTTAGATATTTAACTATAACTGGTAAGGCTCTCCAGCTTCATAATGAAAGGAAGAACTTAGGATATGTGCAATGATTTATTAAAATATGAACTGATTGAGTAAATTCCAAACTCTATAATTATTTCTGCTATAATTCCCAAAACACCTAAGAAATTTGCTCATTGAAATATTATGTCATCTTGTTTGAGGATTGGGCATTAAACCCATGAGGTAGCACTGGTGGAAGACGTCTGAAAATCATTTTCCAATTTGTATTTGTTGTGCTTTTGTTGTTAGTGATGGTGATTTTCCAATATAATAACCATAGATATAACTAATCCATCTTCTTATTTGTCAGTTGGTACGTTATATGTGAAGGATAACAGTGTTGCAGCCATCATGACACCAATCAGAAGATCAAACTGACAGCAGTTAACATCAGATTTTTGATATCATTGATGTACCACTTGAAAACCTGCCCTAACATAAGATGCTATATGTGTGAGTGATATGCACTGTATTTAAAGTCGTTTAAATACATGCACACACATGTGTGTCTATGTGGTTTTTATATTCTTTGTTCCTTGCTGTCAAAAGCACCTTAAATGACATGCTTGTTAAATAGCATTGTTAAATGTAATTCTAAAGAACACAATCTCTGAAGTCAGTTCATCTGAAGTCAATACATTCCACACTGTTTCAAGCTGTGGGACAATTATCAAGTTGTCAATCTCTCTGGACCTAATATACAGTTCCAGTATGGAGAAGCTTGTCATAAAGATTAGATAAGACAACTAATGTCCATCCCTCAGAGACTGCCCACAATTTTGGAGGCAGAGGATGCATGTTAACTCATGGTAGCATTGTTGGAGATGGATACCGTGTGACTCAAGCATTTGACAATAAGAGAACCTATCTACAAGTGTTACCTAAATTTCCCTCACAATACAGATTCTTATAATTCTTAAAATTATCATAATTTTTATGAACTCTTATAATTCTTGAAACTTATCAAATATTATTTCTCAAGCTGTATTTTTTAAGATAATACTAAACTATACATATTCGCTGATGTTTTTATGTTTCTGTAACTTTACTCAACCTGGTAGAATTTTTTCCAAAGGAACTCAAATGAAATTCCTGGGAACATTGTTCTTTAAACTTTTTAATTCACCAGTAAAAAAGAAATGGTTGAATCTAGAACGGAGACAGGGAAAATAGAAGAGGAAATTAGAACAAATTGTGGTTCTAGAAAAAAAGAAAATTATCTAAAATATATATTCAAATGAAAAAGCAGACAGTTTAAAGGAGTGCCTAGTGGCCAAGTCTGGGGTAATTTGAGGTGGGGGGAGTAGTGGTGAGGTAGTGGGGGTAGTGGTGAGGTAGTGTAATGCATGAAGTAAAATAGGTATCAGTAAATCCATAAAAATCTAAATAAACAACTGTGTGGATAATTAGTGGGAAAGGAAGACCTCTATTCTATTGGAGAATTCTAAGAAACAAATGCAGAAGAAAGAACAGAAATAGAAGCCAACATTAGTCAAACAAGACAATAAAAAATCATGATTGCTGAGAGAAATATCAATAACCTCAGATATGCAGATGACACCACCCTTATGGCAGAAAGCGAAGAACTAAAGAGCCTCTTGATGAAAGTGAAAGAGGGGAGTGAAAAAGTTGGCTTTAAACTCAACATTCAGAAAACTAAAATCATGGCATTTGGTCCCATGAAAACTGGTCCCAGAAAAATAAGATGCATGGCAAATAGATGGGGAAACAATGGAAACAGTGAGAGACTTTATTTTCTTGGTTTCCAAAATCACTGCAGATGGTGACTGCAGCCATGAAATTAAAAGATGCTTCCTCCTTGGAAGGAAAGTTTTGACTAACCTAGACAGCATATTAAAAAGCAGAGACATTACTATGTCAACAAAGGTCTGTCTAGTCAAAGCTATGTTTTTTCCAGTAGTCATGTATGGATGTGAGAGTTGGACTATAAAGAAAGCTGAGCGCCTAAGAATTGATGCTCTTGAACTGTGGTGTTGGATAAGACTCTTGAGAGTCCCTTGGACTGCAAGGAGATCCAACCAGTCCATCCTAAAGGAAATAGGTCCTGAATATTCATTGGAATATTCATTGGAATCGCTAAGAGTCGGACACGACTGAGCGACCTCACTTTCTCTTCTCACTTTCATGCTTTGGAGAAGGAAATGGCAACCCACTCCAGTGCTCTTGCCTGGAGAATTCCAGGGACGGGGGAGCCTGGTGGGCTGCTGTCTATGGGGTCGCACAGAGTCGGACACGACTGAAGCAGCTTAGCAGCAGCAGCAGCATTCATTGGAAGGACTGATGTTGAAGCTGAAACTCCAATACTTTGTCCACCTGATGTGAAGAACTGACTCATTTGAAAAGACCCTGATGCTGGGAAATGTTGAAGGTGGGAGGAGAAGGGGACGACAGAGGATGAAATGGTTGGATGGCATCACTAACTCAATGGACACGAGTTTCAGTAAACTCTTGGAGTTGGTGATGATGGGTGAGGAGGCTTGGTGTGCTGCAGTCCACGGGGTTGACATGGCTGAGTGGCTGAACTGAACTGAGGCAAGATTCATTAATAAATGCAAATTTAGTATGTGACACTATAATGAGAAATAGGATAGCTGCATAATCTTAAAGTATTTCTCACAAGATAATTACTAATTACAAAAGAAAAGCATAGCTTTACAGTGAGGCAGTATGACAGCACCTCAAATTAAGTGATAAAAGTTAGCATAACCAGTAAAATGGCATTGATAGTACGTACTTCCAGATGTGATACTCATAGAGAAGTACATTCCTTTGATCACTATAGTTATTTCCTGAGGCTGCCATATCAGAATGACACAAATTAGGTGGCTTAAAAGAAGAGAAATTCATTATTTCACAGTTATGGGGCTAGAGTCTTAAATTAAGGTGTCAGCAGAGCCATTTTTATTCTGGAACTTGGGAAGCTTCAGTAGGGACGAATATTTCTTGACTCTTCCTAGCTTCAATTCTTGGTATTTGGGGACTTGCAAATGCTTCATTCCAGTCCCTGCTTTCATCATCAAATGGCATTCTCTCTATGAATCTATATCTTCTCATGGCCATTTTCCCTTCTTATAAGAGCAGAACTCTCATAAATTAACCAAAGGCTGCTTCCCCAGTGGCTCAGATGGTAAAGAATCTGCCTGCAATGCTGGAGATCTGGGTTCAATCCCTGAGTCGGGAAAATTCCCCTGGAGAAGTGAATAACTAACCACTCTAGTATTCTTGCCAGGCGAATCCCATGGACAGAGGAGCCTGGTGGATTACAGTCCTTGGCGTCGCAAAGAGTCAAGACATCACTGAGCGGCTAATACTTTCACAATTTACCAACATATGAGGATCATTTCGGAGAAGGCAATGGCAATCCACTACGGTACTCTTGCCTGGAAAACTCCATGGATGGAGGAGCCTGGTAGGCTGCAGTCCATGGGGTCGCTAAGAGTTGGACATGACTGAGGGACTTCACTTTCACTTTTCACTTTCATGCATTGGAGAAGGAAATGGCAACGCTCTCCGTTGTTCTTGCCTGGAGAATCCCAGGGACGGGGGAGCCTGGTGGGCTGCCGTCTGTGGGGTCGCACAGAGTCAGACACTACTGAAGCGATTTAGCAGCAGCAGCAGAGGATCATTTATTCAAGAGAAGTGGCTGAATACCAGAATAAATGGAGAAGTGTGTCATGTTTTACTTGTATTATTGCAGTCCCCCTTTACTCATTTCTACTGAGCCTTGAAAACATCAGCTTCTCAACTACAATAGCCATGAAAGCTAGAAACCTAGCAGCCACTAGATGGCAAAATGGGTTTGAAAGTCCCCCAAAGCTCTAATCCTGGAGACCTTCTATACTCAACATGGTTGGCTACTATTTGGAAATTCTGACTCATAGAACTCATTCGTGTTAACTAAATGAGAGCTCACTCAGTGTGAGCAGCAATTTCCCTGCAGCATTTATTGTAATCAATAGGCAAAAATTAATTAGCTTTGCACCTGTCTGAAGCAGAGATAATAGACGCAGAAAACAAGAGATTGACTAAACAACTTAAAGCAGAGGAGTGGGATGGCCATAGGGTGCTCTGAAAAACTCCAAGATGTTCCTGCAAATGCGGAAGGCTGTGCATATGTGCAGGACTCTGTACATGCCCAGGAAATATCTGAGAAAGCACTTACCTCTCATCTCCAGCTCATAATGCAGCTCTGCACAATCAGAAAGTGAAGACTAAGTCAGGGTTGTAAATTGTCAGATTGTGCACGTGGAGCTCCTTGATTGAGACTGGGAGACTTCTTAGTTCAAGGAACTACGATCTCTATATGATCTTTAGGTGATGATTACAGTAATGAAGCAGAGGCATCACTGGACGAATAATACATATTTTAGTGAATTAATGTAGTCTATAAAAGTCAAAAAACAAGAGCAGTGATGAAAACAACAAACAGCATTGATGATGTATCATGAGTGGGGCATTTGACTATCATACTTATCATATTATTTAAAATTTCCAATTTAGAAACAAACAAAAACATCCAGACATGTGAAGATAAAGGAAAGGATGCTTCATATAATGGACAAAAATAATTGTCAGTAGACACTCTCCCAGAAAGAGTCCATGTGTTATTAGGCAATGACTTAAAAGAACCAAATATAATTCTGGAATTGAAAAGTAAAAGAACTGAAATATAAAATTCACTAGAGGAACTCAGTAGCTGAAGAAGGTACTCAGTGCTAGCAGAAAAATTAATTTTGAAAACTTGAATATAGGTCAACTGAAAGTATCCAGTCAGAGGAAGAGAAAGAAAAATGAAAAAGAAAAATGATTAAAGCCTCTGAGATCTTTAGAACACCATCAACAGTACCAAAATGCACATATTGTAATTCATAGGAAGTGAGGAAAGAAATAAAAGGGTAGCAGGAATATTTGAAGATATAATAATTTAAAACTCAAATTTTATTAAGAACATTAATTTATATATCCAAGGATCTTAGAAAAAGAAGTATGATGCATATAAAGAGGTATACTTATATTATTCATAACAAACTCTTGAAAGACAAAGAGAGGTTTTCAAAAGTAAAAACAGAGAAATTACTCAGAATGTACAAGGAGTCAAATGAGATTATCAGCTGATTTCATTTAAGAACTAAAGAGGACAAAATACAGTGAGATGACATATTAAAGGTGCTTAAAAAAGATTATCAACCAATATCCAGTCTTTATAAGAAGCAGAGGTGGGATAATAAATTATCCTCATAGAACATAATGTGTTTGGACATATCATATACAAAATTAATTAAAATTTTGCCATATGCCTGAAAGTAGGAACTAAAACTATAAAACTCTTTGACGAAAATGTAGACGTAAGTCCTTGTAATATTGGATTGGGTAACTGAATCTTAGATATAGAAACAAAGCACAAAAATTTTTGATGTCATCAAGATTAATAATATTTTTGCTTCAAATGATGCTTTTAGGAAAATAAAGACGCCCCATTATAGGGAAAAATAAATGTGATTTATTAGTTGTATAATATCAGAAATATTTATATTATCAGATCTAATATCTATTATATCAGATATATTTGTGATATCGATATCAGATCTATTTATCAGGTATATATCAAACATCTGATAAAAAACTGATATCCAGTACACATCAAGAATTCTCACAATTCAAAAATCTGAAGGCAGAACATCTGATTTTTAAAATGGCTGAGAATTTGAATAGACATTTCTTCAAAGAAATGCATAAGTAGCAAAGAAGCACTAGAAAAGATGTTCAGCTTCATTAGTTATCAGGAAAATGAAAAATTAAAAACCATATAAGATAATAATCTCACTAGACTGGCTAAAATTTTTTAATAAGACAAATACAAATTTTGTCTAGGATGTGGAAAATTGAAACCATTGTGCTTTGGGAACAAGGTTGTAAAATGATATCACTCAATTGTGTCCGACTCTTTGCAACCCCAAGGACTATACAGTCCATGGAATTCTCCAGGCCAGAATACTGGAGTGGGTAGCTTTTCCCTTCACCAAGGGATCTTCCCTACCCAGGGATCAAACCCAGGTCTCCCACATTGCAGGTGGATTCTTTACCAGCTGAACCACAAGGGAAGCCCATAAAATGATGTAGCCACTTTAAAAACAGTTGGCACTTTCTTACAATATTGAATGTTAGTTTACAATATGACCCAAAATCCCACTCCCACATAGATACACAAAAGACAAAAATTAACTCTAAACAAAAATTTGTACACCTAACCACATAGCAGCCTTATTCATAACACAAGCATACTTTAATAGAGCCTTGCTTTATTGCATTTTGTAGATGTTGCATTTTTTAACAATTGAAGGCTGTGGCAACCTTGCCTTGAGCAAGTCTATGGACACCATTTTCCAGCAGCATTTGCCCCCTTGTTTATGTGTCACATTTTGGTAATTATTGAAATCTTTCAAACTTAATCATTGTTATTTTATTTGTTATGGAAATCTGTGATCAGAGATCTTTAATGTTACTATTGTAATTGGGGGTTTTGTTTTGTATTTTTAATTATACCACTTTTTAAACATAATGCTATTGTATATTTAAAATACAGTAGTATAGTGTAACCATAACTTTTGTAGGCACTTGGAAACCAAAAAAGATGTGTGTGACTCACTTTTTTGTGACATTTGCTTTATTATGGTAGTCTGGAAATGAACTGCAATGTCTCTGAGATGTGCCTGTAGCCAGCAGAAACAATCCAAATACCCAGCAACAGATGAATGGATAATCAAATTGTGTGTACCAATAAATGAAAAAGTATTTAAATTCTACAACATGAATACATTTTGAGAACATTATAAGGAAAATAATTCATTTACAAAAGGTTCATGTGCTGAATAGAAAAATATATGAAATTTAATTGAAATTTATATGATGTGTTGAAAGTAAGCAAATCCATAATAACAAAAAGCAGAATGGTGGTTGCCAGGGGCTACAGGCAGAGGACAACAAGGAGTAACTACAAAAATATACAGGATTTCTTTGTTGGGTTATAGAAATGTTCTGAAATTATAGAGTGGGGGTGGTTGTACAACTCTATCAATAAAGTAAAAATAGTGGACTCATAGAGAGAAAAACAAGTATCATATATTAATGCATGTACATGAAATATAGAAAAATGGTACTAACCTAGTACTAGGTACTAACCTAGTAAAGAGATTTGTGGACACAGTGGGGGAAGGTGAGATGGGATGAACTGAGAAAGTATCATTGACGTATATACACTATCTTGTGTGAAATAGTTGGTGGGAAGTTGCTGTGTAGCACAGGGAGCCCAGCCTGGCTCTCTGTAATGACCTAGAGGGGTGGGATGGGGGAGGGAAAGGAGGCTCAAAAGGGAGGCTGTGTGTGTGTGTGTGTGTGTGTGTGTGTGTATGTAAAATTATGACTGATTTACATGTTGTGTGGCTGAAACCAACACAACACTGTAAAGCAATTTTTCACCAACTAAAAAAGAAAAAAATAACTGACTCATAATCATTTAATTTTTTGGCATGCCAATCACATCTCAATAAATTTGTTGTTTAATTAATAAATTATGACTGGTATAATGTATTATCACAAACAGAAGTATATCAATATATATTTTTAGAGAAAAATAGTAACAGCTTAACATTAAGTCATTTAGATTTGTACATGTTCTTATCTAACTATGCATTTGCATATATGTGTTTTTATTTATAGAGAGTTTGTTTCCTCCCAGAAATTGCTATTTATTATAAAACTGTATTATATACATGACTAGCATTAACAGTGTTCTTATATCTTTAAAATTCCTGTTACATGACTTACAACATTATCCACTCAAAAGAAGTATAAGAATGTTGAATTAAAATGAAGCTGAGTATTGAGAGCTTTGGAAAATGTCAAGTTGTTTTGAAATAAGATGTCTTTCACTATACTGCTATGGAGCTTAGTAAAGTCACTGATGCTTTGCAAGTCAAAATAAGTACATAGATAGACAGATAGATACTTCATCTCTCAGTTATGTAGTTAAAAAATTTTTTTTGCTTTTTTATGTATATGTGTACCCTATCCCTATCACAGTCTCTACACACACTTGCACAGAAGTGTATATGCATGTATGTGTGTGTATATGTATATATATATATATGTATGTGTGCGTGTATATATACACATAATTGTTGCACCTGTTTACAGAGACCTTTGTTTTATTACTTTTATGTTCCCTGTAAACTCTAAAAGTAACAGGATATTGTATGTAAGAAAGCTTAATATTCATGGAAAATCTAAGCACTTGTCAAATAAAGCAAATCTGAACTTAGGTAAGCAGACATTTTATTCAAAATTGCAGTAGGGAGAGGACTCAGATCTCATGATCCATGAGCATCTCTAAATCAAAGGAAAAGAGTTCTCTTTACTAAGGAGAGAAAAGCAAGAACATTGTGGAAAGTGGGGAAGCAAAATGGGCTGACCAGATAGGGGAAAAAAGGAAAAAAAAAAAAAAAAGCGAAATATTAGGGCTTTTCTACAGGAAATATGTGTCTGGTCAGCCAAATTTCAGAATGAACAATTAAGGTGGGAAGTTCTGCACCTTAGTTTAAACTTGGGACCATCCAAAGTTTAGGAGGCTATAAAGCAGATAGAAGTTTGATTAAATTTTGTCGAGATAAATGAGAAGTAATTAGGTGGTGCTTGCCACTGCAGGAGACATTGAGAGGCAGGTTCGGTCGCTGTGTCGAGAAGATCCCCTGGAAGATGACATGCAGTCCACTCCAGTCTTCTTGCCTGGAGAATCTCATGGACGGAGCAGCCTGGCAGGCTATAGTCCATAGGGTTGTAAAGAGTCGGACACAACTGAAGGGACTTAACACAACAACAATTAGGGATGATTACAATCACTTGGTCACTCTCGATTATGTTCAAGAGTTAATTACAGAAGTGTCTCAAATTACATTTATGTAATTGTACAAAAACTGAACTACTTCTCCCTGTAAATTCTGCAAAATATGATTTGCCTTTTTCGTTTTCCTACAGGTGATTTTATTAGTAGGGTCTTCAGTGACCTTATTTGCAAATAAATTCATATTCTGGGGTACTGGAGATTAGGTCTTAAATAATTTATCCCATTATGTGACATAATTTAACCCACTACAGACATGTTTTATAACCTTTTAATACCTCGGGTGTCTCATCTTTAAATGGGATTATTATCAACTTGATGGATTAAATGACTCATTCAAAGAAAAATTCTTGAATGAGCACTTGTGTTAGCTCCTATAATTGTTATTATCATCATATATACATATGCATATATGACTTTAAAAGAAACATCCTCCTGGAGGGACAGAGATAAATAATCTAAAATTTTATTAAATATTAAGTGAGTTAGCCAAAAAGGTTGCTCACGTTTTAACGTTTTCTCTCAGGAAATGCAGTTGTCCATCCATCTGTCGCTCAGTCATGTCCAAGTCTTTGTGACCCCATGGACTGTAGCCTGCCAGGCTCCTCTGTCCATCAGGTTCTTCAGTGGAGAATACTGGAGTGGGTTCCCATTTCCTTCTCAGGAGGAAATATATATGAAGGAATAATGAATATATGACTATATCCTATGTATGATTATATATGAGTTTAGTTCAGTTCAGTTGCTCAGTTGTGTCTGACTCTTAGGGACCACATGGACTGCAGCAAGCTTGGATTCCCTATCTATTACCAACTCCCAGAGCCTACTCAAACTCATGTCCATTGAGTCAGTGGTGCCATTCAACTATATCATCCTCTGTCATCTCCTTCTCCCACCTTCAATATTTCCCAGCATCAGGATCTTTTCAAATGAGTCAGTTCCTCACATGAGATGGCCAAAGTATTGGAGTTTTAGCTTTAGCATCAGTCCTTCCAATGAATACTCAGGACTTATTTCCTTTAGGATGGACTGGTTGGATCTCCTTGCAGTCCAAGGGACTCTCAAGAGTCTTCTCCATCACCACAGTTCAAAAGCATCAGTTCTTCAGTGCTCAACTTTCCTTATAGTCCGACTCTCACATCCATACATGACTACAGGGAAAACCATAGCTTTGACTAGACAGACCTTTGTTGGCAGGTCATCGTCAGGTAGGATAATTATATATATATATATATATTAAGCCAGACATATAATTTCAATCAATAATATTTTCTCAATGTCATAATTTTTCATTGATTCAACATGCGTATTTTCAATTAGTTATGTAAACATTATGCATATACAAAATGAAACCCTGGTGTTAACAACTTAAGGAGAGCATAGGGATTTTTAATTTAATTCAAGTATATGATACATATGGATAGGAATTCTGAGAGCTTTGGAAAATGTCAAGTTGTTATGCATTGATTAAAAATTGTTGACACAGTTCTTGACAAAACAAATATAATAGCCCTTGTTAAAACATAAAATGTGTAATAAAACTAACTAATGATTATCTAAATGAAATCTGACTTCAACATTATTCAAGAACATTGTAAAAACAATTCCTAGCATCACTGAATTTCAAAAAATACACATTTTCCAACTAATCACTGTCATGATCCCTATATCTCTTGTCCCAGGGCTCATTTTTCTATACGTTTTTTACAACTAATTTACCTGGTATTCCTGAAAGAGGTGCCCCTACTCTCCATATCGAGAACACCTCCTAACAAAATGTATGTATTGTGATAGCACTCAGTAAAGGTTTACCTTAAGTGCTCTGTGCTGCAAGCATTTCAATTTGGTTTTAGTTCATGTCATTATTCAATGCATTAAATCACTGTCCCCTAAATGAAAGACAGATATGATTCACACATACCATGGAACTGAAATATCCAGATATCCAAAATAGAAACAATCATTCACTCACATTCCCAGGAGAAATAACTATGTATATTAAGATGGAATTTATAACCTATATATTTTAAAAGGTTATAATTATAATTTAAATAATTATTTTGCATGACTCAAGTTTAAAAAATATGATTTTGCTAGATAAATTGTGTACAGAAAATGTTTACCTATTATAGATAGTATGTTTCATCAATATTTGGACAGTTATTGACATTTGAGTCTAATTTATGCCTTAGATGCCTTTGTTTAGTAGCACAGGAAAGACTATTATAACAAAGGTATTTGGATATTAAGAAGCATACCTGCATTGAAGAATAAATCAATATTCTGTTTACTTAACATCCATTTAAGTAGCAATGAATAAATCTTAGAGAGTATATAGATAGTTAAAATTATGCATGAAACATTATAAGAGAAATATTTTCTCACAGAATCACTGATGTAAAGTTCAGATACAAGTGTCCTGATTTATGAATCTTTCTCTTTTCTTTTCTTCAGGATACTTGTTCTGAATTGTCTTTAACTATCTCAGTCATATGCCAAGCCAAGTACCACACTTGGCCCATGTTTAGGTTAATCTATCACTGCACAGATAAGGTATTACATGAAGTATATTATATTAATTATCAGTTTCTCCATGGGTTTAGCAAACTTTAAAGTCCAAAGCTCAAAGAATCATATCTTATAGCATAATTTTATTTCCTTTTTTGTTATTATAACCATAAACATTATCACCAGGCATAGACTTAGAAATGTTTTCTGGTATAACAAATTCCTTTTATATATTAAATGGATGTTGAGACATATCTAGTGATGTAACCATAAAAAATAAATGAGATTTGTATGGGTTATTCCTACTTCATTTCCTTTCAATTACCAGTTTGGCAAGTGTGAAAAATGGATGGGTTTTAGAGAATGACTCAAAATTATAATAACTTAATCAAGTAGAGACTCCAATGTTGACTGATCTTTTAGAAGTTATCTGTTTTGGAGTAAAGAAATATGATCACAAGAACTCAATATCTATATAGCTAAAAAAGTCTTCCACAAATTGTTTCCATTTTTATCCTCAACTATAAGGATATATTTGAAGAGTATTAGTTTATTAATTTATGCTAAATGTGAGCTAGTCATTGGCATAAGTGAAAGTGAAACTGTTAGTCGCTCAGTCGTGTTCAACTCTTTGAGACCCCATGGACTGTAGCTGCCAGGTTCCACTATCCATGGAATTCTCCAGGCAAGAATACCGGAGTGGGTAGCCATTCCCTTCTCCAGGGGATCTTCCCAACCCAGGGACTGAACCCTGGTCTCCTGCATTGCAGGCAGATTCTTTACCATCTGAGCCACCAGGCAAGCCCCAGTCTTTGGCATAAAATAGAGGCAAAATATGAATAACATTATTTAAAATAAGGATAACCATTCTCTGCAACAGTTTTCCCAATGTAAGGTTGCATATTTTAAAAATTCAGTTTGTATTGATATATCATATTATAGCATGATGTTCTCTAATTTCACTATTTATCCTATTTTTTTTTTGTATTTTAGCCTAGTGTATGAGATTTCCTTTTTGATTATTGTTAATTTTTTACTCAATCAGATTATTAATTTATATCCATTCAAAATATATTTGCTGATTACTCATTATGTGCAAGTCACTGTTATTATTGCTAGTGTTACATCAACCTGACTTACAGAACTTAAATTTTTGTGCTAACAGAATAAAATAAAGAGGAAAAACTGAACAATACAATTTCATATAATGGTCAGTGCTGTGAAGAAAAGCAAATCAGAATGTGTAGTGAGTGATGTGTAGTAAGGCCAGGCGTTTCAGATAGAAATCACTAATATATTCTCCAAGGAGATGACATTTAAACAAAAACTTAATCTCTGATTATCTACAGGGAAATCATTTCATGCTATAAGGCAGCAAGTATTATAAAATTTATAGGGTGTGAGTAAGCTTTGTATTTTCAAGTAAAAAATATAAATAGTGTGGCTTCAGTTCAGTTCAGTCGCTCAGTCGTGTCTGACTCTTTGCGAGCCCATGAACCTCAGCATGCCAGGGCTCCCTGTCCATCACCAGCTCCCTGAGTCCACCCAAACCCATGTCCATCAAGTCAGTGATGCCATCCAACCATCTCATCCTCTGTCGTCCCCTTCTCCTCCTGTCCTCAATCTTTCCCAGCATCGGGGTCTTTTCCAATGAGTCAGCTCTTCGGTACTAGTTCTTTACCTCATGCTCGTTTCTTCTCTGTAACCACAAACATTTTCTCAATAAATTCTCTGATATATATTTGGCATTAAGACAATGCATAATTTATAGTTCTTTTATTCATTCTCTAAGCTGCAAACTGTAGAATATAATTTTCTTCCAAAATATATTTCATTTCATTTTCATTTCTTTGCTTGATTTTGATTTATAAACCACATGATCATTTTTGTTTATATCTGCTTCTTACTGAGGGTTTCCATGGTGGCTCAGACAGCAAAGAATCTGCCTGCAATGCAAGAGACCTGGTTTCATTACCTGAGTTGGGAGATTCCCTGAAGAAGGAAATGGCCACCCACTCCAGTATTCTTGCCTGAAGAATTCCATGGCAGAGTAACCTGGCGTGCTATAGTCCATGGAGTCACAAAAGAGTCAGACACAACTGAGCAACTAATACTTTACGTTTTCTTACTGAACTTTATACATTCCATGCCCTGTATCTACAGGCTCTGCATCTGTGGACTCTACCGACTGCAGTTTGAAACTATCTTCTTTTTAAATTCCAGAAAGTTTCAAAAAGCAATGTACTTGGCAACTATTTACACAGAATTTACATTAAGAATAGATATTAAAAATAATCTAGAGATGATATAAAGTATACAGGCAGATACGTGGAAGTTATATGTAAATACTATGCCATTTTGCATTAAGCCCTTTACCATCTGTAGAGTGGATAGGAGAGATCTGGAAAAGGTAGGTAAAGAAGATTCAAGTAATTACTTTGAGGGTCTTTGTAAAGAAAGATATGTCTCCATGTGTATGTGGTTCTAGAAGATATTAATCTAATGTGGCAGGAAAGCATTTAAGAATTTTGATCAAAAGAGTAATATGATACACAGAATATGCTGTTGCCACTAAGTCGCTTCAGTCATGTCCAACTCTGTGCGACCCCATAGATGGCAGCCCACCAGGATCCCCCGTCCCTAGGATCATCCAGGCAAGAACACTGGAGTGGGTTGCCATTTCCTTCTCCAATGCATGAAAGTGAAAAGTGAAAGTGAAGTTGTTCAGTCGTGTCAGACTCTTAGCGACCCTATGGACTGCAGCCCACCAGGCTCCTCTGCCCATGGGATTTTCCAGGCAAGAGTACTGGAGTGGGGTGCCATTGCCTTAGCATCAACCAAATTGATTTAGAGAACAGACTGTAAGGAAGGTAAAATGGCACCAGGTATATGAGTGATGCAAAGAATTGGAATGAAAGGTAAACCAACTGCTCCAGGTCAGGGATGCTAATGTGTTGCATTTAAGTTTAGTATTAGAACTGGTCATAAGTTGTTAAGTTGAGGACATAATGTTTAATAGAACTGACAATTTTAGGTGATGAGATAAGAACTATGCAGTGAAAAAAAAAAATCAAAGATGACCTAAGGATTTAAATTTGATCATCAAAACAAATGATAATAAAATGATTAAGAAGAGAAAAATTAGAGAAAGATTTGGGTGTAGAAATACCATGCATTCTATCTTGGATGTGTCAGTTGTATGATACTTGTTATATAGCCAGATGGAGATGTTGTTCATTATATAATTGAAAAAAAAATTCTACATTTCAAGAAGATGTTAGCTGCTACTTATGTAGACTTGAAAGTCATTTGTCCCTAGTTGGTATTGAAAGCCTTGGGGTTGAATGAGATCACAGAGCTTTGCAACAAGCAGCCATGCCAACTCATTCCTTTGTTCATTGGATATTATTGCCTTCCAGTAATTAATTCCCTGATGCTTTATATCCTTGCTATCAAGTTCCTTCCTCTGTCAAGCTTTGTGAAAATTTTATTTGGTTATCCATGGATGATACTGCTCTCATTCAGGGTTTCCAAAACAGTGTTTGCATTTACTCATATCTCATATGTACCAAGGTTCTACACATATATATGCTTTCATTTATCTGGGATAAATGTTCAAGAGTGTAGTTAGTGGGTGTTATGGTAACTCTCCTTTTAGTTTTAAAAGGAATTGCCAAACTCTTTTCAGAATGGTGAGCTATGTTGCATTCTAATCATTAGTATATGAGATACAGTTTCTCAGCTTTCTTATCAGCATTTAGTGATATCACTGTTTAAGTGATCTGATAGGTGTATAGTGATATTTTGTTATGATTTTATTAATATTTCTATAATGGCTAATAATGGTGACTATTTTATGTGCATGTCAGATGAACATATTTAGTGCTCTTCTATAAAATGCCTATATGTTTTCTGACCATATTCTGATTGAATTGTTATTGATTTATGTCCAAATGTGAGAGTTCTTCTTATATGCTAGATACTAGTCTTCTGTGGTCTGAATATTTGTGTCTCCCTAAGGTGTATATGTTAAATCCTAATCCCAAGATGACAGTATTAGGACAGGGACCTCTTGGAAGTGATTGGGCTCCCTTGTGGCTCACCTGGTGAATAATCCACCTGCAATGTGGGAGACCTGGGTTCAATCCCTGGGCTGGAAGGTAAGTGTAAATCTGTATTCCTGTTTATTCCCCAAAATGCTTTGAATAATAGGAATGGAAAGTAATAGATTGCCCTGATCAATGGCCATTTACTGTTTTTCTAATATCATCTCGATCTACTGTGGATACCAGTGAGCTATTCTTTGAAAACTGGAGTATCCATTTAGTTTTTATAGGGGTGAGAATTATGAATTAAACAGAAATATAATGGGGAGTACCATACTCCTTGGAAGGAAAGTTATGACCAACCTAGATAGCATATTCAAAAGCAGAGACATTACTTTGCCAACAAAGGTCCGTCTAGTCAAGGCTATGGTTTTTCCAGTGGTCATGTATGGATGTGAGAGTTGGACTGTGAAGAAAGTTGAGTGCCAAAGAATTGATGCTTTTGAACTGTGGTGTTGGAGAAGACTCTTGAGAGTCCTTTGGGCTGCAAGGAGATCCAACCAGTCCATTCTAAAGGAGATCAGTACTGGGTGTTCACTGGAAGGACTTATGTTGAAGCTGAAACTCCAATACTTTGGCCACCTGATACGAAGAGTTGACTCACTGGAAAAGACCCTGATGCTGGGAGGGATTGGGGTCAGGAGGAGAAGGGGATGACAGAGGATGAGATGGCTGGATGGCATCACTGACTCAATGCACATGAGTTTGGGTAAACTCCGGGAGTGGGTGATGGACAGGGAGGCCTGGCCTGCTGCGATTCATGGCGTTGCAAAGAGTCGGACACACCTGAGCGATTGAATTGAACTGATACAGTTTTAAGTGTGGCACAAACCTCTCCATTCCATTAGGGTATATTTTTATCCACTTGGCTAGGCTCAGAGGTAATTCCAAAATGTTCTACTTGGCATTTGTCATTACAATAACTGTTAACCTGCAGACCAAGGATTCAATGTGGGAATTCTGTCAAGCAAAAAATATGCTCTTTATAGTAATATCACTTCCCCATTTCTCTGAACAAAGTTTTCCCTTCTTCCACCATCAGCCAGGACAGTCCTAGTATTTCTACTCTATTTAGCACAGGTTATCTCTTTCAAAAAGCTTCTAAGTGCCATTTTCACTGATGGTTAACAGTAACCTCTAGGTTTTTGCATATGTGCTGGTAATTATTTCATGGGAGGATTCACTTATATCAATAAATTCTTTCTTATCTAATCTTATGGTCCACCCCAACTCACCCAAAGGATCAAGTGTTACACATCATCTCCCGGATTCAGAGAGTGTACTGGCTGATTCTTATAGCCTCATCAGGGTAGAGGCATTTTTCTTCTTAAATAGGTCTTATAGTTCTTTTTTCACTTTTTGTCACCCTGCTTATTTAACTTATATGCAGAGTACATCATGTGAAATGCCAGGCTGGATGAGGCACAAGGTGGAATCAAGATTGCCTGGAGAAATATCAATAACCTCAGATATGCAGATGACACCACCATTATGGAAGAAAGTGAAGAAGAATTAAAGAGCCTCTTGATGAAGGCAAAAGAAGAGAGTGAAAAAGCTGACTTAAAACTCAGCATTCAGAAAACTAGGATCATGGCATCTGGTCCCATCACTTCATGGCAAATAGATGGGGAAACAATGGAAACAGTGACAGACTTTATTTTCTCAGGCTCAAAAATCACTGCAGAATGTGACTCTAGCCATGAAATTAAAAGACACTTGCTCCTTGGAAGAAAAGTCATGACCAAGCTAGACAGCATATTAAAAAGCAGAGACATTACTTTATTGACAAAGGTCCATCTAGTCAAGGCTATGGTTTTTCCAGTAGTCACGTATGGATGTGAGAATTGGACCATAAAGAAAGTTGAGCACCAGAGATTTGATGCTTTTGAACAGTGGTGTTGGAGAAGACTCTTGAGAGTCCCATGAAATACAAGGAGATAAAACCAGTCATTTCTAAAGGAAATCAGTCCTGAATATTCATTGGAAGGGCTGAAGCTGAAGCTCCAATACTTTGACCACCTGGTGAGAAGAACCATCTCGTTAAAAAAACCCTGATGCTGGGAAAGATTGAAGGAGGGAGAAGGGGAAAACATAGGATGAGATGGTTGGACGGCATCATTGACTCAATTGACATGGGTTTGAACAAGCTCTGGGAGATTGTGATAGACAGGGAGGCCTAATGTGCTGCAGTCCATGGGATCACAAAGAGTCAGATATGACTGAGCAACTGAACAGCAACAACACCCACAGGCTGCTTGGCCAAAAAAAAATGGATACCAAGGCAGCAGTTCAATGGATCAGCTTGGCTAAACTCTCAACATTTGAAAAGGCAAATTAAGCTGCTTTTTGGAGGAACAGTAATTATGACAGAGATATCTAACATAGTAAGTCCACATTTTGAAAAAGGGAGTGAACTATTTTCTTGACTAATGCATATAGCAAGTACTCAGCAGTCACAGAGTTCATTGCAAGAAAGGCAAATCTTGATTAAAATCAACCGGGTAAGGCTGTTCACCAAAAAGATTCTCAAGCTTTTGTGTATTCACAGATTATATAGTTAAAGGAACAATCAATCTTAGAATTAAAATATTAGCACCTTAGTATGTCAGAGTTGGACTATAAAGAAAGCTGAGCACCAAAAAATTGATGCTTTTGAACTGTGGCATTGGAGAAGACTCTTGAGAGTCCCTTGGACTGCAAGGAGATCCACTCAGTCCACCCTAAAGAAAATCAGTTGTAAATATTCACTGGAAGGATTGATGCTGAAACTGAAGCTCCAATACTTTGGCCACCTGATGCAAAGAACTAATTCATTTGAAAAGACCCTGATGCTGGGAGAGATTGAAAGTGGGATGAGAACGGGATGACAGAGGACTAGATGGTTGGATGGCATCACTGACTCAATGGACATGAGTTTGAGTAAACCCTGGGTGTCGGTGATGGACAGGGAGGCCTGGCGTGTTGCAGTTCATGGGCTCGAAAAGAATTGGACACGACTGAGTGACTGAACTAAACTGAACCTTAGTATGATTGATACTACTAGTATTGAATCCAGGGAGAAGATGAATCCAAATGGCTAAGATAAAAGACAGTTGTTTTTTTCATGCCAGTTTAGTATTCAAGCCATTTATGTGCTGAACAGAAACGGCAAGTTGAAAAATGTTATGTCTTGCATTAAGTTAATGGGTAAATATATCGACCCAGTTTATATTTCAGAACATGGTAAGCATGGTAATTCCCAATATAAGAACACATGTGGACACTTACATATATAAAATAACTGGATAAATCGATCCTGCTTTAAAAATCAGTTCATATTATAATCATCAATATAAAATAAATAAACGAAGTAGTGCCTTTTGTAGGCTATGCTATTAAAGAAGCAGATTTCTGTCTCTGTGTTGCAAATGATAGAACTTAAAATCAGACAGAACTTAACCCAATATTTATAGTGAACAATTTGAAACTGGAGCCTATTATACAGAGTGAAGTAAGCCAGAAAGAAAAACACCAATACAGTATACTAACGCATATATATGGAATTTAGAAAGATGATAACAATAACCCTGTGTACGAGACAGCAAAAGAGACACTGAGGTATAGAACAGTCTTATGGACTCTGTGTGAGAGGGAGAGGGTGGGAAGATTTGGAAGAATGGCATTGAAACATGTAAAATATCTTGTATGAAACGAGTTGCCAGTCCAGGTTTGATGCACGATACTGGATGCTTGGGGCTGGTGCACTGGGACGACCCAGAGGGATGGAATGGGGAGGGAGGAGGGAGGAGGGTTCAGGATGGGGAACACATGTATACCTGTGGCGGATTCATTTTGATATTTGGCAAAACTAATACAGTTATGTAAACTTTAAAAATAAAATAAAATAAAATATTAAAAAAAATAAAATAAAAAAGCTCAAATACTAAACTAAAAAAAGGTACAGTATTTTTAGCTAGTTGAAGTCAATCCCACATTAAAAAAAAAAAAAAATGTTGCACTGAAAATAGAACAGAGCCATGCTAAGCTGTGAAAACTGAAGCACATGCCTGCCTTGTTTTTTTCAATTGGCTTATTTCCAGGTTTCTAGTAAATCACTAAACTTTTAACTGATTTAATATCTGATTGTCTTGGTAAGAAGGAGATAAAACTTCAGTTTTATGTAGCTACATATTTTTTCATAATTTATGAATTATATCTATAAATATCATAAAATGATTTTATACTCTCAAAACTTTAGTTATATGCTACTGATTGAGCACTTGACATATGTATACATATATATATATATATATATATATATACACACACACACACACACACACACTGCCTAAATCAAATTGCTTATGACTATACAGTGGAGGTGAGAAATAGATTTAAGAGACTAGATCTGATAGGCAGAGTGCCTGATGAACTATGGATGGAGGTTCATGACACTGTACAAGATACAGGAATCAAGACCATCCCCAAGAAAAAGAAATGCAAAAAAGCAAAATGGCTGTCTAAGGAGGCCTTACAAATAGCTGTGAAAAAAAGGGAAGCGAAAAGCAAAGGAGAGAAGGAAAGATATACCCATTTGAATGCAGAGTTCCAAAGAATAGCAAGAAGAGATAAGAAAGCCTTCCTCAGGGATCAATGCAAAGAAATAGAGGAAAATAATAGAATGGGAAAGATTATAGATCTCTTCAAAAAATTAGAGATACCAAAGGAACATTTTATGCAAAGATGGGTTTAATAAAGGATAGAAATGATAAGCACCTAACACAAGCAGAAGATATTAAGAAGAGGTGGCAAGAATACACAGAGAAACTGTACAAAAAAGATCTTAACAACCCAGATAATCACAATGGCATGATCATTCACCTAGAGCCAGACATCCTGGAATGTGAAGTCAATTGGACCTTAGAAAGCATCACTATGAACAAAGCTAGTGGAGGTGATGGAATTCCAGTGGAGCTATTTCACATCCTGAATGATGATGCTGTTAAGTGCTGCACTCAATATGCCAGAAAATTTGGGAAACTCAGCAGTGGCCACAGGATTGGAAAAGGTTAGTTTTCATTCCAATCCTAAAGAAAGGAAATGCCAAAGAATGCTCAAACTACTGCACAATTGCACTCATCTCACATGCTAGTGAAATTATGCTTAAAATTCTCCAAGCCAGGCTTCAGCAATACATAAACTGTGAACTTCCAGATGTTCAAGCTGGTTTTAGAAAAGGCAAAGGAACCAGAGATCAAATTGCCACATCTGCTGGCTCCTCAAAAAAGCAAGAGAGTTAAAATATATATATATATATCTATTTCTGCTTTATTGACTATGCCAAAGCCTTTGACTGTGTGGATCACAAGAAACTGTGGACAATTCTGAAAGAGATGGGAATACCAGACCACCTGACTTACCTCTTGAGAAACCTATATGCAGGTCAGGAAGCAACAGTTAGAACTGGACATGGAACAACAGACTGGTTCCAAATAGGAAAAGGAGTACATCAAGGCTATATATTGTCACCCTTTCTTATATATCTTATATGCAGAGTACATCATGAGAAACCCTGAGCTGGATGAAGCACAAGCTGGAATCAGGATTATCAGGAGAAATATCAATAACCTCAGATATGCAGATGACACCACCCTTTTGGCAGAAGGTGAAGAACTATAGAGCCGCTTAATGAAAGTGAAAGAGGAGAGTGAAAAAGTTGGCTTAAAGCTCAACATTCAGAAAACTAAGATCATGGCATCCGGTTCCATCACTTCATGGGAAATAGATGGGGAAACAGTGGAAACAGTGTCAGACTTTTTTTTTCTGGGTTCCAAAATCACTGCAGATGGTAACTGTAGCCATGAAATTAAAAGATGCTTACTCCTTGGAAGGAAAGTTATGACCAACCTAGATAGCATATTCAAAAGCAGAGACATTACTTTGTCAACAAAGGTCAGTCTAGTCAAGGTTATGGTTTTTCCAGTGGTCATGTATGGATTTCAGAGTTGGGCTATAAAGAAAGCTGAGTGCAGAAGTATTGATGCTTTTGAACTGTGGTATTGGAGAAGACCCTTGAGAGTCCTACGGACTGCAAGGAGATCCAATCAGTCCATCATAAAGGAGATCAGTCCTGGATGTTCTTTGGAAGGACAGATGTTGAAACTCAAACTCCAATACTTTGGCCAACTGATGTGAAGAGCTGACTCACTGAAAAGACCCTAATGCTGGGAAAGATTGAGGGCAGGAGGCGAAGGGGACGACAGAGGATAAGATGGTTGGATGGGATCACCTACTCAGTGGACCTGGGTTTGGGTGGACTCCGGGAGTTGGTGGTGGACAGGGAGGCCTGGAGTGGGCCTCCCGGAATTTCAGAGCCCTCAGAAATTCCCACAGTTCTTGCCAGTATTTTTATAACATTACAAAGTTATACATCACTGATAAGCATATATATAAGCATGGTGCTGCTGCTACTGCTGCTAAGTCGCGTCAGTTGTGTCTGATTCTGTGCGACCCCATAGACAGCAGCCCACTAGATTCCCCTGGCCCTGGGATTCTCCAGGCAAGAACACTGGAGTGGGTGGCCATTGCATAGCCACTTATATACTTTCCTAAGGCAATGGCACCCCACTCCAGTACTCTTGTCTGGAAAATCCCATGGATGGAGGAGCCTGGTAGGCTGCAGTCCATGGGGTCGCTAAGAGTCAGACACGATTGAGGAACTTCACTTTCACGTTTCACTTTCATGCACTGGAGAAGGAAATGGCAACCCACTCCAGTGTTCTTGCCTGGAGAATCCCAGGGACGGCAAAGCCTGGTGGGCTGCCGTCTCTGGGGTCGCACAGAGTCGGACACGACTGAAGTGACTTAGCAGCAGTCATTTATTACCTTTTACCTGTCCTCTGTTAGATAGTAATAGTGCATTAGTAAGATATAAAATGAATGAAAATGCAAAAGATAATTTTATGTTTTTTTAAAAAAGTTTTAAAAGATTTTTTGTTAAGCATTCATTCAGCTGAAAAACCACAGAGTTTATAAAGATTTATGTTGGCCAGAGAAGAGAGAATTGATTTATATTTTTTTTTCATAGAGTGGATTCCTCATACATTTGTCAAATGCAATAGCTATTCTATTTTTTTTAAAAAATGAACACCTAATGCCTACATGGCAGGTTAAAACTAAAAGGTTTGGAAATAGCTTTCAAGTGTTTTCTAGTTATAATTACTTAACTTTTAAAAAGTTGACTTATTCTTATTTTATGTTTCTAGTTTAAGACATTAATAGAAGTTTTATTTCTGAGTGATCATGCATCGTTATCTGTTTGTTGTTCCTGGAAAAGTTTTAGTGCTTTCATGATCATAATTTTTGCATTCTCAAATAAATGTGAGATTTATTTAAATGTGAGATTTTTTCATTGGCTTAAATGAATAGCTGAAAATCTGATGCTGTTATTTGGATTGCCATTTATTAATTCTAGAAAAATAGTCTCTTGAAATATGTTACTCTTTTAGCAAATATTACATCATTTGTATTTTAATTGATCTTTAAAAATCTTCTTGAAAAATCTTATATTATTGACTGGAAATATATTTCCAAAGTCATTAAAATATAGATAATCAGCCATCAATTTTTGTTACATATTTCTAATTTTTATTTTATTTTTATGAATAATTAAAATAGCTACTTGATACAGTTGATATTTTATGTACAAAACTTTACTCGTGTTATTGCCACCCCCATGTTATACTAAAATTTTATATGTTTCCCATTAACCATTTAGTGAGCCAGGATTGGAATGGTCTGACACTGCATAAAAGGACACACATATATACACACATACCAAAAAAAAAAAACAAAACAAACAGAGCGTGGGGTTGATGCAAGGGGCGGGGGTGATGTTGTTGGAGCAAGGTGAAGATATATTCTAATAGTTTGGAATGCAAGAGCAAGCAAAAGCAAGGAATAGGGAGAACATGATGCTGGGAAAGATTGACGGCAACAAGTGAAGAGGGCTACAGAGGATGAGAGAGTCGGATAGCATCACTGATTCAATAGACATGAATTTGAACAAAATCTGGGAGATAGTGAAGGGCTGAGGAGCCTGGTGTGCTGCAGTCTGTGGGGTCACAGAGAATTGGATTAAACTTAGCAGCTGAACAACAACAGCAGCAAACATATTGGAGAGGTTTTGTGAAGAAGTGTTAGTTTTAGAGTCAGACATATGGAGTTTGAAACCTGAGCTGTAAGAGTCTATGCAAAAAGATATATAAATAACCCATAATTTCTTATCAAAAATTATAACATTTAATATTGAATGAAATAATGTCTGAATTATACCTTGCACAGTGTTTGATGAAAACTAAGTCCTCAATACATGTTAGTTATATTTATTTCTTCACAATGGCTGGTGCTGCAAATTGCAACAGTACAAGTATTTTACATGTTAAAAAAGGAAAAACAGGATTACTAAGATGAAGAGAACACATGAGTATTATAACACAGGAGTTTTCAAAATTTAAGAGTATAAATATGAAAATTATTGTGTTGCTTACCTAAATGGCCCAGACCCAGAGATTTGGCTTCATTTAGTCTAAAGCACTGTGTGTGTCTGTGTTCAGGTGCTCAGTTACTCAGTCATGTCCAACTGTTTTGCAATCCCATGTACTGTGGGACACCAGGCTCCTCTGTCCATGGGATTTTCCCGGCAAGGATACTGAAGTCGGTTACCATTTCCTTCTCCAGGGGATAAAACAGTGCATAGGCATCTGCATTTTTATTAGGCCAAGTGATTTTGTTGCATATTTGTGCAAGAAAATCAATTGGGTAAATAGGAAGAGTAAATTTCAAGTTCTGTGGCCATTAAGCTTATGTTTCCTTGAAAGATCAAGGCTTCATCCTTAGTGAAGGAAGAGCTTATTCTGTACAACAATATAATCTTTAACTTGATATCAATATTTCTCAATGTCTCTAAAATTTAGTAATGGATTCATTTAAAAGAAACATAGTGTGAGAGGCTATCATCTCCTTCCAAGGTAGGTTCTCAGTGACCAGATTTGCCCTCATGTATGGAACAACCAAAAAACAACAGACTTTATGTCTATACTTACATCATCTATATTATCTGTATCTCTAGCTATATATATCATCTTTAATGGGGAACACGTGTACACCCATGGCGGATGCATGTTGATGTATGGCAAAACCAATACAATATTGTACAGTTAAAAAAATAACAATAATAAAAAAATAAAATTAAAAAAATAAAAATAAAAAGTAGAACCTCCCCAGATATTAAAAAAAAAAAAGAACACACACAATGGTTTTGTTTTCAAAACTGCAGACAATAGTGGCTAATGTTTTTGGACAAATGAAAAAAAGATACTTTTTCTCACTAGCTACCTTGACAGAGTTCCCAGGCCAAAGCAGGGAAAGGTAAAGCAAGACATGATTCCAAGGAGCACATGAATTGAGAAGACAGAGCTGAGAGTTCAGAGAGAAAAATGTGGCTGGAAATTACAACACAGATTTCGGAGAGAGCAGATATTCACAAAGAGCTCTGCATGTCTGAATACAGTCTGAATACTGATCAATACTAGTGTTTGATAAGACTAAAAAAAATGCAAAAATGTTGAAGAACAATGCCCAGTTTCTCACACAAGGCTGAGAAAGTGCTTATCCCACCAGTCAGACCAGGAAAACTTAATAATTTATATGATAATAGAATTCTCAGAAAAATCTAACCTCAGAAGTTGCAAATAACATATTCTAAACAGAGAAGTATTCTGAACACACCTAGAAAATCATACGCTCATAATGAACCTGAACATTTAAACTGTCAATAAACTGTATCTTGGAACAAGTCTCACAAATATATATGGGAAAAATTATATTCAGATTTTAACAAAGTGAAATTGCAATTCTTACTTGATGTTTATTCAAATATCTGCTAACACTTTGTTCATACAATAATATGCATGGCATTCATGCAGATCAGTTCAGTTCAGTTCAATTGCTCAGTAGTGTCCAATTCTTTGCAACCCCAAGGACTGCAGTATGCCAGGCTTCCCTGTCCATCACCAACTCCTCGAGCTTGTGCAAACTCATGTCCATAGAATCAGTGCTGCTATTCAACCATCTCATTCTCTGTCATTCCCTTCTCCTCCCACCTTGAATCTTTCCTAGCATCAGGGTCTTTTCTAATGGGTCAGTTCTTCCCATCAGGTGGCCAAAGTATTGGAGCTTCAACTTCAGCATCAGGCCTTCCAATGAATATTCAGAACTGATTTCATTAGGATTAACTGGTTTGATCTTCTTACAGTCCAAGGGACTCTCAAGAGTCTTTTCCAATGTCACAGTTCAAAACCATTAGTCTTTCAGTGTTCAGCTTTCGTTTTGGTCCAACTCTCACATCCATACATGACTATTGGAAAAATCATAGATGTGACTATATGGACCTTTGTCAGCAAATTGATATCTTTGCTTTTTAATATGCAGTTTAAATTTGTCATAGTCTTCCTTCCAAGGGGCAAACATCTCCTAATTTGATGGCTACAGTCAACATCTGCAGTGATTTTGGAGCCCAAGAAAATAGTCTGTCACTGTTTCCATTGTTTCCCCATCTATTTGCCATGAAGCAATGTTACCAGATGCCATGATCTTCATTTTTTTGAATGTTGAGTTTTAAGCTAGCTTTTTCACTCTTCTCTTTCACTTTCATCAAGAGGCTCTTTAGTTCTTATTTGCCTTCTCCATAATGGTGTCATCTGCATATCTGAAGTTATTGATATTTCTCCTGGGAATCTTTATTCTATCTTGTGCTGCATCCATTCTGGCATTTTGCATGATGTATCGAGATATGCATAAGAAAGGGATAAATATTCTAGTTACTAAAAGAAAAAAAAATGCAAACTATAGATACCTGGTAGTGCACAGGGAGGTAATTTTTAAAGAAAATTAAATAAACAGTTATAATAATAGTTTTATCAAATTTCACAGGATATTTTAATCCTAAATCTGACATAAGATGCAATTTTAGAGTCAAGACTATAGTTGTATCTCTTTGAATACTAATTCAGTGTATTGGCCACTGGCCAATTAACATAGGATAATTGAAACCTCTTTGAGTACATTCAATGTTTAAAGTATGGACTTTGTGCACTCACTGATTAGTTTTTTAAAATGAGTTATATTAAGTTGAACACATGATAAATTGTGAAAAATATGTAAGTTGATACTGATGTTAATCCCAAGTGCTAAGTACCTTGAACCACATGAAGAAAACATTTTGACTAAAATACTAAAGAATTTGTAATAATTCATTCAATTAACATAGAACATTCTGGTTTTGAGTCAGAAGTCAACATAAAAATGGTGCTTAAAAGAAGTTAGCTATCCTAATATAGATAACATTGAGAAACATCCATCAGTCCAGTAAAGCTTACTTCTTTCTTCTTCATTTTTATGAACTAATTCTTTCCATAAAAGTAAAAAAAAAATAAATTACAAAGGATAGATACATGTTCTTCCTGCAGGATCCAGTTTTTTGAACAGCAGGGAAGCAGTACACTTCTTAGATGACCCTGATAATTGGCTCATGTAGTGATTTATTCAGTGGATATGCATGCTGTGAAATCCTTATTCTTGGAGTAACAGCAGGGAAACCAGGACTTTAGGTATCTTGTATGTCAAGAATATTTGCAAAGCTCAAGAAAATCTACAGGGGCTATGAGAAGTTTGTATGTATATATGTTTGTGTTTATTTTACTAAGAAGCTTCAAACACACATACACAGCAAGGTTTATAGACATAAAATTGATTTTAAAATATATATTACTTTTTGGATTACTCTATACCTTATTATGACTAACTTGCAACTGCTGAGAGAGCGGTATTTACCAAGGCCAATGTGATTTTCCCAGTTGCAATATAATGTTGATCTCATTTGAACTGACTGCTAATCCATCTAACTCAGTATGCTGACTTTGTAAAATGATCATTATTTCACATTACTAATGAACTTTAAAATGTACTAAAAGGCAGTCTTTTGAAGGGTGTTAGTTTTGAAAATTATGTTTTGTATTAACTTACAGACAGCAGTATATTCAAATGTGTTTAGGATTAAACTGCATATTCCATAAAATAATGGATAATATTGTTGATTAAGTAACAATTCCAAAATATTATTTTAGTATTCTTAACTATGGTTCATTGAAAACCTTTGATAGAAGCCTCTTATAGTTCATCGGTCTACATATATTAGTCATCAGTCACAGTTCTTTAATATTAAAATCTATTCTATGTACAAAAAATGATTATAGTTAAAAAATACATTCTAAGTACTGTCTCAAAGTAGCAACTTGTAAGGGTCATATTAGAACCCTGTTAAATGTTTGTTGGAATTATCATCTCAAGATATTACAGTAGATTATGCAAATATTTTCAAATATTTTGAAAAGATGTTTTCATAAAAGGAAGACTTCAAAACTGAAATCTTTTTAAGACTGTATTCAAGTTTGAGGGTTGAATGGGATTTATTTCTGGAGAAGAAAAAGAGGGTTTTTTTTTTTTTTTAATAGATGCAATATTGTCAGGAGTGGGAAATAGTGGGGTCTATTGTGGTGGAAAAAAAAAAGGGTGAAATGGAGAGCACGTATAGAAGTAGATATGGCATATAAGACAAATAATAAATGACCAACATGTTCAAAGAGCAAATTATACATTTTTATGGCTATTAGAAAGTATTTGACAATTTAAAGTGGAAAAATAAAATAATTAGAGCCCTAGCAGCACAACAGACTGAAAAATGAACTGAAGGATGAGTAAAGGCAGCTATTTATAACACAAAACTTCCTTTTACCTAGAATTTCTAATCCACTTGCATTGATTTTGTGAGACATATATGTAGATATAGTACTCTTTGGAGTTTTTCAAGAATTCTGAAGCTTTTTGTGCATTATCAGATTAAGCAATTTTTTAATGCATCTATAATGGTGGGTTTCAGAATTCCCTTATGTAAATGAAGAGAAACAAGGAAGAATCCTTTTTCTTTGGAGTAGAACCAGAACTATCCATATGAACCTATGGCTTTTAGCTAACCATATGAAATTGGCACTTCTCTATTACATTCCAATGAAAGAAACAATGATATTCCACTAGTGATGAGTAGACTTAGTACCCAGATCTTACTTTATAAATATTTCTTATGAAAAGGAATAAGAGGACCTTAGGGAATTGGCAATTTCATAGTTGAAGCAGAGAAAATGAAAGGTGAACCAGAAAATTCTTGTGCAGAAAAAAAGAAAATTATGTATGTGTGGATGTTTGTGTGTATAATACATAAGTTTATATATATTATACTCTCCTCAGTTCAGTCAGTTCAGTAGCTCAGTCATGTCCGACTCTTTGTGACCGCATGAATTGCAGCACACCAGGCATCCCTGTCCATCACCAACTCCCAGAGTTCACTCAAACTCATGTCCATCGAGTCAGTGATGCCATCCAGCCATCTCATCCTCTATCATCCCCTTTTCCTCCTGCCCCCAATCCCTCCCAGCATCAGAGGCTTTTCCAATGAGTCAACTCTTCGCATGAGGTGGCCAAAGTACTGGAGTTTCAGCTTTAGCATCAGTCCTTCCAAAGAACACCCAGGACTGATCTCCTTCAGAATGGACCAGTTGGATATCCTTGCAGTCCAAGGGACTCTCAAGAGTCTTCTCCAACACCACAGTTCAAAGCATCGATTCTTCTGCCCTCAGCTTTCTTTATAGTCCAACTCTCACATCCATACATGACCATTGGAAAAGCCACAGCCTTGACTAGATGGAACTTTGTTGGCGAAGTAATGTCTCTGCTTTTGAATATGCTATCTAGGTTGGTCATAACTTTCCTTCCAAGGAGTAAGCATCTTTTATTTATTTATTTTTTTAATCCTCCTTTGCAATTTTTCTTTTTTTTTTAAATTTTATTTTTAAATTTTACATAATTGTATTAGTTTTGCCAAATATCAAGGCTGCAATCACCATCTGCAGTGATTTTGGAGCCCCAAAAAATGAAGTCTGACACTGTTTTCCCATCTATTTGCCATGAAGTGATGGGACCAGATGCCATGATCTTAGTTTTCTGAATGTTGAGCTTCAAGCCAACTTTTTCACTGTCCTCTTTCACTTTCATCAAGAGGCTTTTTAGTCCCTCTTCACTTTCTGCCATAAGGATCGTGTCATCTTCATATCTGAGGTTATTGATATTTCTCCCGGAAATCTTGATTCCATCTTATGCTTCTTCCAGCCCAGCCTTTCTCATGATGTACTCTGCATATAAGTTAAATAAGCAGGGTGACAATATACAACCTTGACGTACTCCTTTTCCTATTTGGTACTCTCATAGTCAGAAATTATAAGCCATTTAATTAAATGATCATAAAGCTGAAAAAGAAAAAAAGCAATCTGTCTATACAATGTGGTTGGTTTACTCATAGTATCATGATAGGATAGAATTTGGAAGTGAGAAAATATTTTGACCTTCTCACAACTTAGACATTTAAATTGGGTTATATGTCTTAATACTTAGTCAATGTTTCATGTTCCTCCATATCTGCACTCAGCAGCATGTAAGCTGACCAGAATGTATCTATGTCTATTGATCACAATCATCCTGTTAATACATCCTAGAGATTACATATTAATTCAAGTGATACATAATATTTTGTAATTTTAATTTCCCTTTTCTGTTAAAGTCACTGGATCTATGGAGTATTGCAAGAAAAAGTCATCCTTAAGTCCAGATAGTCCCATATATATACAGATGTTAAATACAAAATAATAGTTTCAAAAAAAAAATAATCTGAAGGGCTTCCCAGGACAGAAAATAAAAGGGACCATAATAAGCTAAATTATTCTGCAACTACTTTTATGGTTTTTAATTGTCCTTTCTTTTCTATTATGTGCCATTGGAAGACAGTGTATTCTATTGGGAGGAAAGCTAATTGGGAGGAATAATGAGAAGATGTTTGTTCTTATATTGCTTTTAAATATGTTTAGTATTCAATATTGTTCCCTTATGCTTGAACCAGACATTCTTTTCCTTCTATGCTACAGGCTATTCTATGTGCCAATAAAATCTAAAGTTCAGAAAGTCAAATGATCTTATTTAAGTTTTATTATTCCAGGAACAATGACTAAGTGCTGTGTGGCATGGGTCCCCCATGTTATTCTATCTTAGCTAAACCTAGCTAAATAAATAAATAAGAAATTTGCTCAGGTCAAAATAAACAAAGGAACAGCAGGGGCATATGGAGAAACAAATGTAGTCTCCCTATTGCATGACTCCTCCTCCTCCTCCTCCTCCTAAGTCGCTTCAGTCGTGTCTGACTCTGTGCGACCCCATAGATGGACTACCATACTGTAAACATGAATTAACTTGAGTCTTTCTGAATACTGAAAGATCTAACCTAGAGGTGGGATAAGACAGGGATAAGTTTTAGATAAATTATGTTATTTTTTAATATATTGTTTTATTAAAGGATAATTGCTTTAGGGAATTTTATTGTTTTCTGTCAAACTTCAACATGAATCAGCCATAGGTATACATATCTCCCCTCCTTTCTGAACCTCCCTCCTATCTCCCACCCCATCCCACCCCTCTAGATTGATACAGAGTCCCTATTTGAAGATAAATTATGTTTTGATTCTCAGATGGTATAAATTTATTTCTGTTTGTGGACATGTCTCTATCTCTTCAAGCACAAATGGTTGTTTTCAAGGATACTGCCTATTAACAAGTCCATCTCAGGTTTGAAAAAGAAAAAGAGGATTATTAGACTACACAGAACTTCTGGCTATTATAAAAAGATGGGCTACATTGTTTGTCTTTCAGTAAACCATTTTCATTCCATCATGGAAATGTGTCAAAACAATTAAAATTGAAAAATTTGCCAATTGAAAGATGTAACTTTAGAATATCAGGAGTCTAACTGTGTCAATAAAAAGTATCCTAATCACTGTGTCCTTCTTAAAAAGCCCTGCCCTCAAAGGAAACTAGTTTACAAAAGGCCACAGTCCATGTAGTCTCAAGTCAGGCATAACTTAGCGACTAAACCACTACCACCAATCTGATGAAGTGTTATCAGAGCCTAACTAAAGTAAACACCCAACTTCAGTCCACATTAACCATCCTGTCCTACCCAGAGAAGTATAAAACTGAGAAACATTTGTAAAGTTCACCATCCAGAGACATAAACTCACTAACACGATTAATCATAGGGCAATAGTATATTTTGTTTCTCCACACCCCTCCCCACCATAATACTAAATGTCTATATACAGCAATCCTTTTAGCCCAATACATCACGCCTAGCTACCAAGAAAAATTACAAGGCTTACTAAAAGGCAAAAAAACACAATTTTAAGACATAGATCAAGCATCAGGACTATACATGACAGAGATGTTGGGATTATCAAATCTAGAATTTTAGCACCTATAATTAATGTGCAAAAGCTCTAATGTATAGAGATGATAGCATGAAAGAATCGATGGGCATGTAGGGAAACAGATGAAAATCCTAAGAAAGATGTAAGAAGAAATGCTAGAGATAAACAATACTTTAGTAGAAATGAAGAATGTCTGTAATAGACTCAACAACACATTAGATGAAGATGAGGAAAAAAAAATCTCATCTACAAATAGATGATCAGTAGAATCTTAAAATATGAAAAACAGAACAAGGACTGAAAAATACAAAACAATATACAACAACTATGGAACATCTACAAAAGGTGCAACAAATACATTATGGGGATATTGGAGAAGATATAAAGGATGAAAAGTAACATTTGAAACAATTAATTTCCCCAGGATAATGTCAGACACCAAACAGATCAAGAAAGCTCAGAGAACACCAACCATACATGACAGATTTTAAAATATTTTGAACTAAATCAAAATAAAAGCAGCTTATCAAAATTTGCAGGATGCAGTAAAAATAGCACTTAGAGAAGAATTTATAGTAAGCCACAGACTGAGAGAAAATAGTTGCTAAAGACACATTTGATTTAAAAAAATTGTTTTAAAAATATACAAAGTCTTAAAGCTCAGCAGTAAGATAACAAAAATTTGATTAAAATTTGGCCAAAGACCTTGACAGAGACCTGACCAATGAAGATAAACATATGGTAAATAGGCACATGAAAAAGTACTCAAGACCACATGTCATCAGGGAAATGTCAGGTAAAACAAAATTAAAATAGATACCACTACACACTTATCAGAATGACTAATAACCCAAATGCCAACAACACCAAATACTGATGAGGATGTGGAACAACAGGAGCTCATTCATGGCTGCGGTGGTATAGTCACTCTAGAAGCCAATTTGGCAGTTTCTTAAAAAATTAACAGCCATGAGTCAGCAGTTGCACTCCTTGGCATTTGTTCAAAGAAGTTAAAACTTATGAACTTATGAACATTTGCACATGGATCTTTGTAGAAGCTTTATTCATAAGTAGCTAGGCTTATAAACAACCAAGATGTTCTTCAGTGGGTGAACAGATAAATAAACAGTGGTATGTCCAGATAATACCATTCATCAGTAAAAAGAAACTGTCAAGCCATGAATAGACAGGGAGGAGCTTTAAATGAGTAATGATAAGGGAAAGAGTCATGTATGGATGTGAGAGTTAAGACTATGAAGAAAGCTGAGCACCGAAGAATCGATGCTTTTGAGCTGTGGTGTTGGAGAAGAGCTTTGAGAGTCCCTTGGACTGCAAGGAGATCCAACCAGTCCATTCTGAAGGAGATCAGCCCTGGGATTTCTTTGGAAGGAATGATGCTAAAGCTGAAACTCCAGTACTTTGGCCACTTCATGTGAAGAGTTGACTCATTGGAAAAGACTCTGATGCTGGGAGGGATTGGGGGCAGGAGGAGAACGGGATGACCGAGGATGAGATGGCTGGATGGCATCACTGACTCAATGGACGTGAGTCTGGGTGAACTCCGGGAGTTGGTGATGGACAGGGA